>NC_046158.1:147912118-148042118 GCF_011064425.1 Rattus rattus | reverse complement strand
CATAAATATCTCATGTCCAAAACATCCTCCGGAGACACAGAAGGATACAATGTAAAAATGTATCAGGGGCTGGGGACTTAGCTCAGTGATAGAGCACTTACCTAGGAAGCGCAAGGCCCTGGGTTCGGTCCCCAGCTCCGAAAAAAAAGAACCAAAAAAAAAAAAATGTATCAGAATTCTCTCCCAAGCAAGTAAGAAGTCCGAGGTCTGCCTTAAGGAACTCCAATAAGCATGTTCCGTTGGGTAGCCCTGGTTACAGATCCCTTATGTCCCAGGACCTACTACCAAAATCCCTGGGGGAATGGTGACCCCATCAGCCTAGAAACATCCTTACAGACACAGCCAGAGGTGTGTCTCCTAGGCGGTTTTAAAGTCCACCTACTTCTATACTATTGGAGAAAAGCAAAGAGGCCAAGTTGGTAAACAAAAAAAACAAACAAACAAAAAAAAATCCAAGGAGAACAGACCAGCTAAAGACACACAGAGGAAGGACTCTGAGGATCCTACTGAGAAAAGTATTTGAAACGAATAGTTATTAATTCAAGTTAATTTACAAGTTAATTTTGAAAATTTTACAAGTTTTCACTGTGACATTCATTCACACACACACACACACACACACACACACATATACACACACACAACCCCTTGAACAAAGACTTAGTATCCATAATAAAGAGCTTAACAATAGAAATGGAACAAGTGGTCTGACGGACAGATAGACAGCTAGAGGACACACAGTCAATAAATGAGCGAAGGAATGCTCTCCAGGATCCACCAAGGGACGTCAAACCAAAACCAGGCTGAGATCTTTGAAGTGGCCTTAACCAGATATAGAATAGCTATTAACCAGATATCCCAAGCCCGGCAATGCTGGTGAGCATGCGGAGGGACGGGAAGGCTCGCACGCAGTTGCTGAGATTGCAGATTTGGAGACGTGCACACAGAGGTCTCCAACAAGGAGGACTTGAAGTTCGGCTTGCTAAACTATGAGCAAGATGGATGTCACTGGAGGATCTTGAGCAGGGCCATGTCACCTGATGGCCAAGAGTGTCAAGAAGTGACCTGTGGAGGAGCACAGGGCAAGGGTGGTTAATGGGAATGGAAGCCAGTGAGGAAGGCAGAGCGACCTGTAGTGTGATAGGAGGACTAAGTTAACAACGATCGCCTGCCTATTTCAAAACAGCTGAAGAGAGGACATTGAAGCTGCCAACACAAACAAATGAGGAGTGTTAGCGGTTAGGGCTGCTAACCACCATGGTTTCCTCATCACATGCTGTCCATGCACGTGTCATCAGCTCGTCACACCTTGCATGTGTGCAGTAAGTACATCTGTCTTCAGAATTAGAAAAGAGCTGAAACTCCACTGTAAGGAATAAGCAATCGGCTGTGCATAGCAAGGGTGTGGCCGGCGCCTGAGGAGCTGAGGAGGACGAGAGGCGCTAGGAAAACAGTTTTCATGTTCACCTGCCCTCACAGGGCACAGCTCACACTCACCTGTCCCCACAGGGCACAGCTCACACTCACCTGTCCCCACACAGAGCACAGCTCACACTCACCTGTCCCCACAGGGCACAGCTCACACTCACCTGTCTCCACACACAGCACAGCTCACACTCACCTGTCCCCACACAGAGCACAGCTCACACTCACCTGTCCCCACAGGGCATAACTCACACTCACCTGTCCCCACAGGGCACACAGATCACACTCACCTGTCCCCACAGGGCACAGCTCACACTCACCTGTCCCCACACAGAGCACAGCTCACACTCACCTGCCCGCCACAGGGCACACAGTTCACACTCACCTATCCCCACAGGGCACAGCTCACACTCACCTGTCCCCACAGGGCACAGCTCACACTCACCTGTCCCCACAGGGCACAGTTCACACTCACCTGTCCCCACAGGGCACACAGTTCACACTCACCTGTCCCCACAGGGCATAACTCACACTCACCTGTCCCCACAGGGCACACAGTTCACACTCACCTGTCCCCACAGGGCACACAGTTCACACTCACCTGTCCCCACAGGGCACACAGTTCACACTCACCTGTCCCCACAGGGCACAGCTCACACTCACCTGCCCCCCACAGGGCACACAGTTCACACTCACCTATCCCCACAGGGCACAGCTCACACTCACCTGTCCCCACACAGGGCACAGCTCACACTCACCTGCCCCCCACAGGGCACACAGTTCACACTCACCTATCCCCACAGGGCACGGCTCACACTCACCTGTCCCCACAGGGTATAACTCACACTCACCTGTCCCCACAGGGCACAGCTCACACTCACCTCACAGCTCACCTCACCTGCCCCCCACAGGGCACACAGTTCACACTCCCCTGCCTCCAGGGTACAGAGCAGGCCACAGTGCGAAGAAATGCCAAGAAGCTGACTGTCCTCTGTGCACAGCAGGGCAGGACATTGGCCCCGAGAGCAAGGAGCTTTCTTCCAAGCTGAATTCTACAGATCCTGGATCCGTGGTCGTGGGAAATGTAACCTATGGAAGCCTAAGCTGGCTCATCCTTGAAACACAACAAATGGTGTGCTCACCACTGGAGCCTTGTGAGGTACAGAAAGACAGAATGCGTGAGGCCCTTACTAAGCAGTACTATTAAAAGTCCATGGCCCACCTAATGAAGTCATGTGACCTAAGCTGTCCTCACAGCAGTACCGGGTTAGACAGGGATCGAAAAACCTAGACTTCTAACTGGCTTCGAGAGAGCGGATCTCTCATGTGTCTGAACCACACCCAGCTGAGCAGTGGGCGAACTCTCCAAACTGAAATAGGAGTCACAGGGCTCTCTGGGCTGCACTCCCCACCCTGGGTCACAGAGCGGAGCTCAGTTTGTTCCAACAAGATAATATTGAGCAGACACGGTGCCTCCGAGGGAGGAAGGTCTTTCCTATACATAGTAGGTAGGGAGCTGGGGTAACACTGCGCCCTCATCTGGGAGGCTAAGCCCGTTTGTAAGTGGCTTGTTAAGGCGCGCATCGTTTTCCTGATCGGCAGTAGCGAGGCTGCAGCTTCAGGAACTAGTGCGATCCGTCATGTTATTATATATTTAAGGCGCTTTTGGAAAACGCCGTTATTCACTCAACCAACTGCATATATAGACTATTTAAAGCAGATTTTTGACCCAGTAGACTGTACCAGCTCCATCGATCCTCTCAATGGGTATGTGGGGACTCTTAAATATGCAGATTGACATGATAGACTCTGAGCTCCACAGAAAAGACGCGTCAGCCATCGGAGTCACGGGGGCGATGCTAAGTCTCTCAAAAGCGTTTCCGAAGCAGATGTGTATACAGCAAGCTCTGGGGCTCCGGAGGGAGGCAGGAGGCTTCGGAACAAGGTTCTGGTCTCTAGAAGTGGGAGTTGGTTCTGAATACTACTTGGTGCGGCTTGTGTGGGTCTGTGAACACAAAATATTCCAGAAGTCTGCTGAATGTCTCGAAACACCACCATCAGCATGGTGCTTCTTCTTTTGACACAGGATCTCATGCAGCCCAGTCACCTCAAACTCTACATAGATGAAGGTAGTCTTGAATTCCTAACCCTGCTGCTTCTACCTCCCAAGTGTCAGGACGTTTGGGGTTGGAAGAATTTTGTTTTATGCTACCAGGCTAAGAATTTCTTCTGGGGACTGGAGCAATGATGAGTCAGCAGGTGAAAGCCTTGGTGCGTTTGCACCCAGTCCTACTTGGGTTTAGAGTCCCGCGCTCACATAGTGTCTCAGGGACTCCAGCTCCGAGGCCCTCTTCTGTCCTCCACGGGCACGAGGCACACCAGCATGCACAGATGTACACACAGGCAAAGCATTTATACATACAAAAAAAATACATAAGTGTAAAAAGAATTTTGAGAAGAATTGACTCCGTGTGTGTTAGTGCAAATTCGTTTCTTTAACTGGAAGTGAGAGGATTTTTGACAGCAGGGACCCATCATCTTTGGAGAGTGTGTTTGTCTTTGTGTTGCTTCCACAGAATGCCTGGCTAACGCTGTTTAAGGAAGGAAGGGTTTGCCTGGGCTCGCAGCGTGAGGATACAATGTATCATGACTTGGTACGCGGCTGGCCTGAGGCGGGCGACATTGTGTCCACTGTGCCCTCAGTCAGGAAGCGAAGAGAGAGGAGTGCTGTCCTCAGCTAACCTTCTCCGTTTTGTTCAGTCCATGACCCCATCCTAAGGAATGGCGGTAGCCAGGTTTGCAGCTGGTTTTCCCATCTAAATTAACCTAATTTAGATAACCCCTCACAGACATGCCCAGAGATTTGTTTCCATGGTAACTCGGAAACCCATCCAGCTGGCAATCAAAAGTGTGGACTGGAACTGAGGAGGAAACTCGGCATTTGTTGGGAGGAGTGGCACACAAAAGGGGTGGAGACCGGAGACAAGGTATAGAGGGTCACCTTCACAATGGTTGTGTCAGGCTGAGTGAGGACAGAATGACAAGCGTCCCGTAGGTCAAGCTAGAGGTGTACTATAGTCTCATTCCATTAAATCCCAGAAACCTGAATCTACATCCTGTCGGCTTTTTCCCAATGTGCCTGGGTGAAAGTAGGTTTACACAGGCAGACCTGGTGATGTTGCTCAGTCTTTGAACATCTTTGGGGAGGCTGAGCTAGGCACAGTCACCCACACACTGCCTGACTCGCCCACCTCTAGCATTTAAGTCTTGACGTCATAGAAAGTGTAAGTGTAACAGTGGACACAGGGATCTGGGAAGAGCGGTGAGGGGAGGGAGAGAGAGGCTGGGTTGATCCAGGTATCTGGTCCGGTGCTCCGTTGTACAGCAGGGAACCACAGTCAACGAAACCGTGACGTGCTGATAGTTCACAACCCCTGAGACAGGATCGTAAATGTCAAATATCAAAAGGACTGAAGATATTAACTGCCCTGATTCCGTTACTATAAAACATATCTCTCTGTATGGAAATAGCCCTTGTATCTCCAGCATATGTAAAATCATTCTATGCAAGCTTATACACTCCCAGGAGTGAGGTAAGGTGCCCCAGACAACGGCAGGACTCAGCTGTGTGCGTATTCGTAAAGACACCAATGGGAGCACCCAGGCCGAGCTGGCGCATGGGTGACAAGCTGCGAACTAGTTGCTTCCTCTGTCGCCATGACAAAACACCTGACAGCACCTTCTTAAGAAAAGTTTACCTTACTCCATGGTGTGAGGAAGTGCAGCCCTCTTGGTGAGGAAGGCAAGGCAGGGCTATGAGGAAACTGGTCACTCTACATCTGTAGTCAGGAAGCAGAGGCTGATAGCTGGCTGGCAAGTCTTTTTCTTATTGTTTTTACATCCTGTGCGCGTGCATGTGCATGTGTGTGTTTCTGTATGTCTCTGTGTGTGTATGTGTGTGTGTCTTTATGTGCATGTACATGTGTTTCTATGTATGTGTATCTGTATGCCCGAGTGCGTGCATGTACGTGTGTTTATATGCATGTGTGTGTTTCTGTATGTCTGTGTGTGCACCTGCCTGTATGTGCATGTGTTTATGTGCATGTGTGTGTATGCGTATGTGCATAAGCATATGTGTACTGTATATGCATGTGTGTGTGCTTCCCTATGTATATCTGTGTGTGGGTGCCTGTTGGTGCATGTGTTTATGTGCATGTGTGTGTATGTGTTTCTGTATGTCTGTGTGTGTGCCTGCCTGTATGTGCATGTGTTTGTGTGTGTGTGTGTGTTTATGTGCATGTGTGTGTATGTGTTTCTGTATGTCTGTGTGTGTGCCTGCATGTATGTGCATGTGTTTATGTGCATGTGTGTGTATGTGTGTGTGTGCATATGCATATGTGTACTGTATATGCATGTGTGTGTGCTTCCCTGTGTATATCTGTGTGTGGGTGCCTGTTGGTCATGTGTTTATGTGCATGTGTGTGTGTGTGTGTGTTTCTGTATGTCTGTGTGTGTGCCTGCCTGTATGTGCATGTGTTTATGTGCATGTGTGTGTATATGTGTGTGTGCATATGCATACGTGCACTGTATATGCATGTGTGTGTGCTTCCCTGTGTATATCTGTGTGTGTGCCTGCCTGTATGTGCATGTGTTTATGTGCATGTGTGTGTGTGTGCATGTGTGAGGATGGCATGTGAGTGTGTCACAGTGAACATATGGAGGTTGGAGGACAAGCCCAGGTGTCAGTCCTTCCTTTTTAAAGGCAGAGTCTCTCTTTAGTGTCTGCTGCACGCACCAGTTAGCCCACACCCTTCTTGGCATCCTCCTGTCTCTGGCTCCCAACTCACTGTGGGATCGCTGAATTCTAGGCACACACAGCTGTGTCTAGCTTTGCACAGATCCTGGAGATTTTAACTCGGGTTCTCATGCTAGGGCGGCAAGCATTTCACCCAGTGCACATCTGTCCAGCCCCGCACTTCTTTGCATGCAGCTCATGGAACGGAGCGACCTTAATTCAGGGTTCTACCTTTAGTGAAACCTTCTGGAACTATCACAGGCACGATTAGACTGTATTTCCATGATGGTTCTAAATCTGATCCAATCTACAGTAAAGACCAAACAACACACAGGCCATATGTCCTGTCCCCGTAAACCCCCAGGCAGTGGTGTCCGCCCCAAATCCCTGTCCTGGAGAAAGCAGGTGAGATACCACAAAAGAGAATGGCAACCGCTGGCCTATGACCCCTCTTGTTTGTCTGTGCCCTTTAGAAGTCAAGATGGGGGAGGGATGGCTTTGAAGAAAGCATTCTCAAAGTACTCGTCACCCAACCCTTGGAGCAGGGCCAGAAGACCCTGCAGGACTCCCCGTTAGAGGACGCAGAGAGAGCCGAGGGCTGTCTGTCTTCCAGAATTTGGGAAAATCGGGCCACGCAGTTGCCCAGTGTGGGTCTTTCCCAGACCCAGCTGCCTGGGTTATATAAGTTGCCTCATTTGAAAGCTAACCTAGTTAATTAAGGACTAAACTCGGTGGGGATCCATTTGGCAACATTACTGGAGTTGTTAAAAATTGCCAGTCCCTTCCAGCACAAACTCTCTTTTATTCTTGTTTTAGAAAAAATAAAATAAAAATCCAATCAGATAAGGGCATTTGAAAAAAGTTCAGGAGAAATTGATTAAGAACAATGCCAAGAGATTAATTTTTTTCAGCCGAATTTGAGAGAATAAGTGCCTAAAACTGAGAAATGCAGCTTTGGACACTCTCTTCACAGCTGGGTTTCTGCTCGTGTGACAGTGACAGTCAGGTAGGGTTTGGCCTGGCTGTGCTCCCTGAGCACATGCCACAGCAGCCCTCAAGGCAGGGACTGTGGCCATCTTCAGTCGCTAGAGAGTGGCACTGAGGACACAGAGGTGTGCTTGTGATGGCAAACTGGGACTTGGGTCTGATGAAGGACAGACCACTCCCTTTCCAACCTTTCTGCATCCACAGAGAAGGTGGCCACATATTCCCCTCCGGCTTGTCTTACACAGCAGACAGGATTCTCTGCTCAGCCCCAGATCCCACTGGCAACTGGAGGCACCAAGGATAACCCCCTTCCTCTCCCTCGATCCCCAAAGCTTCAGATGGCCTTCATTGCCACAGTTCGGGACTATGCCAGGAACAAAACCAAGAAAGTCTTCAGACGTTATCACGTGGGCACTGACAGAAAGACAACGCCAGGCTAAAGGTCCTGCGAGTGTGTTGGGGACAAACCTGGCCCCTGGAACTACAGGCCACCTAGAGACATCACCTGCCAGAAAATGATTTCATAACGGTGGAGAGAAACCGAAGACGATACCTCACGTTGCCATTACACACCGGCCATGGGCAGGTACGCTTGTGCCCTCATCCACACGCCTGCACACACAAACAGTAGCAACAACAGAAAGATCTGGAAAGGAGACCACCAGGAGTGACGGATTAGGTCCAGAGACGGAGATACAGGAAGGACCGCAGCGTAGAACCTAGAATCCGACAGGTACAGACTCAGCCCCCTACCCAGCCGAGTAACCCTGAGGATGCCGTTAGCATCCGCCTGGATTCTATTTCATCGTCTGTGCAGAGGGAGACTAAAAGGCAGATAGAGTTAGTGTGAGGACCAAATGATGTGCCGTGCATAAAGACTTGAGACCGACGGTCTTAATGCATAGGTTGGTGCCCCACAGAACCTAAATATCGAGACCGTTTTAAGTCAGGAAACAAGCGTCCGGGATGCTGAGGGCTCCCTCACAGTGAAGATGCTCAAGTCACTGCTAACTGTCATCATGAGGATTGATGCAAGAGAGAGCAGGTCCTGAGGGCCTGAAGCCAATGCTCTCCCCAGTCCTTACGCTCAACCATGTGCTCAATGGTAGGAACGTAGCTCAATTTCCAAGTGGGTGCTGTGGCAGGGAATTCTGCGTTGGTGGGCTGCTCGCAGTGGAGCCCGCAACATGGAAAGGAAGGGCCGGAAGGTCCCCGACAGCGCCACGCATGGCGGGATCAAAGAATCCCCAGGGCCAGCATGCTCTTCCCTGACTTCCGACTTGGCTTTGCTCCATGAAACAACTTTCCACCTCGGACTTCTCCGACTCAAGAGACAGCAAATGTTCCTCGCCCGAAACACGAGAAGCTGCCGGTTCCCTGACAACACCAATTTAGCTTCTGAGAGGCAACGGCGGACTTTCTTCTCCTCTTCTTTCTTCCTTAATGGGAAGTGGTCACAGCCACGAACTCAGCAAAAGGCTCAGGTTGAAGTTGGTCCGTTCTTGGCTAATGCAGTTAGACGTTTTCGAGAAAGGGCGACGAGAAGGGATCATTATCCATTATCTGCATGAAATATTTCAGAGGAAGAAGCGGCGTTTGCCAAGAAGAGAAGAGAAGAGCTGTTTGACTTCGAGCCAGGCAAGAGGGAACAGGATCACCTTCACGTTCTGTGGTGTGCGGGGCAAATGCTATTTCAAGGAAGCGGGAAGGAGCCCGGAGAACTACAGATGGTGCGCTCACTCCCACTCTTCCTGAAGGTCGTTCTGGACAATGAGCCGGTGTTCCTTGGCACGAAAAGAGATACACTCCTTCCCTTCTTGAAAAGAGTGATGGGTGTGCACGCGCACACGTACATGCATTTATATAGCCTGGAGGGGGAGAACGTATAGAAGATAAGTAACGCTATTTCGCTGCAAACAGTTGCTACGACTTCACCATCAAAGCCTCCGCTTCTCCGTTGAATAAGGAAGCATCAATCCTGCCATGATTGCTTCACCCTGGTTTTTTTTTTTCCTCCTCTTCTCCCCACTCCCTACCCCGGTTCCTGATTGATGGCCGTCTCTAGGTTGAGGGTATTCTAATGATTTCAAAACCGGAGTTACCAGGAAGCTTTCTGAAGTGGCTTCCCTTCTCCGTGAATATTTTCTCACCCTGCTTTTTAAAATTGTCACTAAGATACATCCCCATAATAATACATGCTGGCCCGAAACCTGAGGTAGCAGAATATAAAGGTGGTTTTCTTTTTATTCCTTTTTTTATTTCTATTTATTCTTCTGCTTCAAGCACTTGTCACCTCTCCCGACGTAAAGCCTGGGGCTTCGAGCAGAGTCCTTTTCCTCTTGGATGGTGGGCAGAGTTATTTCTCAAGGATTGCAGACGCTATCCTTACGGCTAATGGTGTCATACAATGCTCTGTGTTTGAGTGTCCCTTCTACACAATTTCCCTGCACAGATGTCTCCGGCACCTTGCACACATGACTCCATGCTAAATACCGAGCCTCGCCCTGGAGGAGGCCACCTTCTGTAGTCACTCTAACGAAACTGTCTCGTAGCAAATGTAAATACCACACGGGTTTTTGCTGCTTTCAGATAAGATTTCAAAACAACAGGAAATGGAGGCGAAAACTGATTTCAGCTGCAGTGTGTTGGTTACGTTGAAGCTTAGGGTTCTCTGTGCTTCTGGTGTCCGTTCGGAGGTCGAAGGAATACCAAATCCCGAGGGGTTTGTGTACTTTCTGGGATGAGATGCCCTGACTAACTTACAAACTAGAACTTATTATTATTCCCCTCTGGTGGTGAAGATCTTTGAAAATATCAGCACAGTCCCCAGGATCGAAGTAAGCAATATGTGGCAGATTGGACCAGGCCTGCCTGGCCCTAGGCTGGTGCCTGGCCCTAGGCTGGTGCCTGGCCCTAGGCTGGTGCCTGGCCCTAGGCTGGTGCCTGGCCCTAGGCTGGTGCCTGGTCTAGACTGATGTACCATCTTACCTGTCCATTACTTGATGAGTTCTTTCCCAGCCTCTCCTGATTTTGAAATAGATGCTAAGCTATTGATCTACACCCCAGCTTCCTTTTTACTCTTTATTAGGAGATAGGGTCTTCCTAACTTTCCCGTGCTAGCCTTGAACTCACTTTGTAGCCCAGGCTCACCCCGATGCAAGATCATTCTGCCTCAGCCTTCGGAGTAGATGTGATTGCAGGGCCCAGCTTCATAAGCCCCACAGAAGTGATTTACAAGTCTCTTGCCCAGAGTTTCTTAGGCAATATCATCTGACCTCCAGGTCTATGCCTGAATCACTCAGCCTTTCCCCAAAGCTGGCTCCCACACGTCCTTAAGAACAACAGAGTAGAGACCTGTATGGCCGACTGTCTCTCTCAGCTTGGTTATTTACCTCATGGAGTCTTGATCATAGGAGATCGTCTAGAAGGATCCCTATTCTGTAGGTTTAAGGATGAGCCTATCTGTCTGCGTTCCTAACATGATTTAGTCATGGCTACTCTTACTTTGTTGACACGAGAACACACCCTGAACAGTGAGGGACCGTAGGGCAATGGGTCCCCAGATTGACTCTTTGTCCTGAATAAAGAACCCAGAGGCTTGGAGTGAAACTGACAGGTGAGGAAACTAGTCAGAAAGTTAGAGTGACAAAACCCACAGAGGCAGTCCAGGTCTTCTGCCGTGGAGTCTCTCCTGCTCGCCATCCCACACTCAGGGATAGGAAATGAATGGACCCCAGGCACACCTGGTTCTCCACCCTGCAGCGCTGACCAAAACAAAATGCCTGGGGAGGACAGCTCAGTTGGTAACGAGCTTGCCTTCCGAGCGTGAGGACTGGGGTTTGAGGTCCAGCTGCTGTGGTCCACACTTGTATCCTTGGCATCAGAGGTCAAGACAGGCAGAGCCCTGGGGCTCCCCAGTTGGCCAGTCCACAGAAGTCAGTGATCCACAGGAATCAGTGATCTCTAAGCCAATGAGCGATGGCCTCTCAGCAATGACACCTGAGGTTGGTCACACCTCCTCGTTCGTCCCTGACTCTGCCGTAGAGCCTGAGTAGCCATTATGCTTCTCCACCATGGCACCAACCATACTGCCACCCGCAGCCCCTCAGCGTCTCTCAGTCAAGACACATGTCTGTTCCTATTTACCCTCCTGTGTCAGGATTGTTTCTTTTTCCAAGTGTTTATCCTCCTGTGTCAGGATTGTTTCTTTTTCCAAGTGTTTATCCTCCTGTGTCAGGAGTGTTTCTTTTTCCACGCGGTCTACTTTCCTCGCTTCAGTCACCTGCGTTCTTGCAAAGATGTGTGACCTTTCCGTGACCCCTCTCTCCATTCCCGGTTTCTGTCAGTAACTCATCTCTCTCCTCTCCTTGGCCTTGGGAGGATCTGACAGGTCAGAAGTCCCTGTGAAACTCACCCAAAGTATCTTTCTTGCCTGCGGGAGCGGAGGATAAATATTTTTTTTATTTCAAATGATAAAGTTAGAGAAGCACAATGCGCTGGCTGAGGGCCCACCTCCTTGGGCTTGCATTAGCTCATCCTTCTGGCTGGTGAGGGAGATGTGGAGAAAGCCACAATGCAGCAGGAGGAATCAGTCCTACCGTCTGAGATGATGGGCCGGGAAGGTACTGGTAGTGAGAGCTCTGGTGCATAAATAGACCATTTTAATATATAGCACAACTGACAGGCATCCATCTTGTATGTGAATTGTTCTAATTCACTGACCAGTTTCCCAGAGGGGAGAGAGTGGGAGATGGGGCATGGGGGGGTGGGGGGAGTCCTGCTCTCAAAAAGTTTCTCATTTGTTTCCAAAAAGTCCCGGTGGTCTCAGGATGAGTCTTGCTGGTATTGTTTGTTCTCTCTCTCTCTCTCTCTCTCTCTCTCTCTCTCTCTCTCTCTCTCTCTCTCTCTCTCCAGTGTTCCCTTGAACAAAGAATGCTACTTATTTGGTTCTGAGGTTCAGACAGAGGACCTAGGTTTTATGTACACAACATAGGTGGGGAGAGACTCCCACAGCCATCCAGGCTCTGGTCACACTGAGAGAGAGAGAGAGCAGATTGGCTCCTCCACATCACCCCTAGAGGTCCTAGCTCTGACTTTGGCCACCATCTAGAACAGTGCACAGCCCACGTTCACCAAAACACAAAAGCTCGAGAGAAGGGAGGCCTTACCCTGTGTGGTCATTTAGCACACCTCCTGGGTACATGATGTGTAACTGTCCCCATCCCTCGTTTAGATCTGCCAAGCGGACAAAGGACTCTTTGTATGACTTTAAGCCGCCAATCAATAGAACAGACAGGCAAAATGACCCTGTCACTGTCAAGTACATTATCAAATGAGATCTTGGTCAATTTCTGGTTTGTTTTTTAAAGTCTGCCTTCTTAAGCTTGAAGTTTTTCCTCCAGTTAAAAACTTTGTCAGTTTTAAAACAGTCAGTGCCTTCATGAATTTATTTTTTTTTTTTTTGGCAAGACAAACCTACAGTAGAGAAGGTCCGATGTCCAACAGGAGACTGCCTATGAGTGATTCATGTACAGTATCATTTAAATGATTTCCACTGAAGGCTTTCAGAACAGCCAAGGTGATCATTTTTTTTTAAGTAACATTTTCCTTTTTGATTTTTAGCTTTAAATATAAGAGAAATTTTCTAAAAACATAAGGATTTCTCTCTGAATTTGCCCACATACTGTGAAAGTACAAAGAATTCAGGAGATGGCCTGATAGCTGTGGAGCAGTGGTGAAGTTTATCTTCCTATGTTAGAGGCAAAATTAGCCCGTGGTGTCAGCCTGTGGGGGGGGCTTCTCTGAGGCAGGCTGTTCACCCTAAGAACCTAACTCAGGGCCTCTACTCCCACTGATGCCTGACAAGGCCACCCTCTGCTACATATGCACCTGGAGCCATGGGTCCCTCCATGTGTACTTTGGTTAGTGGTTTAGTCCCTGGGAGCTCTGGGGAGTCTGGTTGTTTGATGTTGTTGTTCTTCCTATGGTGATGCAAACCCCTTCAGCTCCTTCAGTCCTTCCCCTAACTCCTCCATTGGGTCCCCATGTTCAGTCCAATGGTTGGCTGCAAGCATCCACATCTGTATTTGTCAGGCTCTGGCAGAGCCTCTCAGGAGACAGCTATACCAGGCTCCTGTCAGCAAGCACTTCTTGACATCTGCAATAGTGTCTGGGTTTGGTGTCTGTAGATGGGATGGATCCCTAGGTAGGGCTGTGTCTGGATGGCCTTTCCTTCAGTCTCTGCTCCACTCTTTGTCCCTGCATTTCCTGTAGACAGGAGCAATTCTGGGTTAATATTTTTGAGATGGGCTATTCCTAATCTTCATACTTAAATGTGAATCCACTCTGCAGAAAGCTGACCAATCAGAAAGCCAGTGGCTCCGTTAGCCAGAGAGCACCGTTCCCGGTGAGTAATGGAGGCAGACGCCATCTATGCAGAGGGAGTGATCACTGCTCAGTAGAGAGCCAGGCCTGTTGCTCAGGAGCCATCATTCATTCATTCATTCATTCATCCATTCATTCATTCAAACATGGAAGACAAGACATAGTCATGCCTGCCAGGGTGGGACTTGGGAGAAGCAAGGTTTGTGAGTTTGACAGTTGGGGCAGATATTTCCATTCCGTGGTCAGTGGGAGCCTCAACCGATCAGAGAACTGGAGAAAAGTAATACTCTTCCTACAATGCCGTGGGTCGGCTAAGACGTGTGCTCTGACTGAACTCAGAGAAAGAAGGGAGACTGGTGAGGAAAAATACCATTCTGAGAGAGAGTCTTGGCTAAGAGGGGAAGAGAATGAACTCCTTCCTAGGAGGTGAAAAAACAGGTTAGTTGTCCGTTGCATTTTGCTCCTTAGACATGAGGAGCAGGGAGCGTGTGGCTACTCGATACCACAGGAGGCACACCAACACCGAATCCTACTGGCTCCTGTGGTGGGTGTTGGGAGTTTGCGTTTCACTCTAAGTGTACCAGAAAGTCGTTGCTGGAGTTAAAACAGAAACATCCCGACCTGACCCATTTTACATAGAACATTCTGGCAACAGAGCCAGGCAGGAGAGTGCACACCTGTCATTCCAGCACTCCAGAGGCTAGGACAAAAGTTCAAAGCCAGCCTGGGCTCCAAACAGAGAATCCGTCTAAAACTAAAGACAGAGTATTCTAGGAGGCTGGGGTAAAAAGAGGCAAGAAGGCCATCGGTCCATCCTCGTGGAGAGTAGGGCAGCTCCATCTGAGCAGAGGGAAGTGTGGAAGCGAAACGGTCAGGTCAGCCCATCATCCAGACACAGGACTGACAGGGGTTGCTCATTTGTTCCCTGTCCCGGGGGTGGAGGGTTTCTTGTGGCCGGATTCAGACAATGGTGAGGGTAAGGATTAGAAAGCGAGGTGGCAAGCTTGATCTTCAAGCCGAGAATCAACAGAAAAGGTTCTGCGGTGGAGCCCAGCTCTCTCCCCGCACCTTGGCGTAATTGTGAGAACTCCTTTTGCTAAGCGAGTATTCATAAGGACGAATTTGCCACCCGTCTGCGTGGCAGCCAGAGTCGCACATGATGCCAACTTATTAAACAGTTCATCGATGGCACGAGACACAGACCTTCATTATGCGGTCCAGTCACCCGGCTTCAGGCTGCCTCTGCCTGCCCACCTCCGCTGCTGGTGGCAAACAGAGTCCCTCGGATCAAGTGAGCAGCTTTGAATGTTTAATATTAAAATGTGGCTTTGAGAAGCTCCTCGGAACCCCGAGCCATTGTTAAGACGCACTCCCTCTGACAGGTGCGCAGGTACTCTTTTTTTCCTTTTTCTGAGGCTCTCTCAACGTGTTATTTTATCGGGTGCGTGAGATTTAGTCTATTCTGCGGAGGCAAACAGACAAAAAAGGGTCTCTCAGCACGAGTTACTCTGCTGTAAAGGTTATAGTAAACATGTCAATGCCTAATTAAGCAGAAAATTTTATCTGTATTGTGGGGGAGGAGTGTGCTGTCTCCGACTTTTCTTCTGGGGAATCCATTTAGAAGGACAAAGTAGATTGTGAGGGTGAACCGGTCCGGGAAGTTCAGCATCCAAATGTCAGCAGAAACGGGGGGAAAAATGGGAAGAAGTAATAGTTCTTATCCCTTGCTGGAATATGGCACGGGCTGGCAGAGACTCTGTGTGTGTGTGTGTGTGTGTGTGTGTGTGTGTGTGTGTGTGTGTGTGTGTGTGTTTTCTCTCTGTGATCACACTACCCATAAGCAAAGTAACAATATGTTATAGCCTGTTACAGCCATGGACAGTGTTGCTGACGTGGCATTTGTCCCAGAGTCATGACACCCATTTGCTTTTCAAAACTGACTGCAGAAAGTTCGCCTGGTTCCACTTGCAAAGGTGATAATAATATTTCACCAGGAGGGGCAGCTCACGCCTGTAATCCCGGCAATGAGGAAGGGGAGTTGTGGGAACTCGCAGCCAGCCTGGGACTGACTACGCAGAGACATTCAAAAGAAACAACAATGGCAAACGACCCTAGCTGATGGCTAAAATGTATCTGATTTCCGAAGTACCTCTTATATCTTAGGAAACTTTTCTTTCTTTATAATTAATAACTTTCTCCCTGAGAGTAGCAGCCTAACCCCTCTTTAAAATACTAAATTAGTCCTGGGGGAAAGCGAAGAGGCAAGAAATGGCAGGGAGGGCCTGATGCCTGCGCTTGGCTGTTTCAAAATGCAGTTTTCTTGCAAGAAGTGGCCACTTATTAATGGTCGCTTGGATGGATTGAGTAGTTTTCTTTTCTTCCAATCAATTCATGGCACTAGAGACTAGCAACACCAATTTAATGAAAAATCCGCTTGTCAGCTTGCTGGGGAAGCAAAAAAAAAAAAAAGCACCACACCAATAACAATAAAATAACAAACACAACCATAAAACTTGTGGCCAGACTGAACTTTTACATTGTATCTTGTTTTATGGACTCCCGCCTGAAACTCCTGGGCTCTTGTCTTCCGCCTTCCCACAATCCTCTCTGAGGAGGTGGATATCTGCTTAGCCATCGCCCAGATTTTACTGCCGCTCTGGGAAGATTTTCTTACTCGTTAGATTGGCAGTAGAGAGAAGGTGTCCTGGACAAGACAATGGGTTCTTTTAGCAAACAGAAGGGGGTAGGGGGACCCTGCGTGCTCTGCAACTTTCTTCATTCTGAAGCCTCAGTTTCCTGACCTATAAAATAAACGGATATGGGATAAATGTTAAAGATTGTGCTTGTAGACTGGAAGGATGGTTCAGTGGTCACTGCGTAAGCATGAGGATCAGAGTTTGGAGAGCAAGCACCTGCATATATGCCAGGCTCTCTCTCTCTCTCTCTCTCTCTCTCTCTCTCTCTCTCTCTCTCTCTCTCTCTCTCTCTCTCTCTCTCTCTCCTGGCCTTGTCTGCAGAGCTCCCTCCCAAGCTTTAGGCTTGGCATATGGGAAGACTAGGACCTGATATCGGGTTTCTCTCTCCCCTTGCCGTCAAGAGGGAGAGTGATGTTTATGAAGAAACACCACATTAAGATCATGCTGGCCTTGCAGATCTGAAGCTGGGTCCTTTGCATGGGGGACATCTTTGGTTATATCTTACCCACGTGACTCTAAAAGACCAGGTGGAGAAAATGAACCCATGGGCATAAATAGTCACATTTCCCCTCGGCAGTGATGGGGATTTGTCCATTAATTCTCTTTTGCTCCCTCTCTCTCTCTCTCTCTCTCGTGCCTGCGTTTTCCCTGTGCAATTACTGGCCCTCATTCCTCTCAGAGAAAGGAAAGTATGCATCCCCCAATAGCATTTTGCATCCACAAATCAACTCTATAATTGGCATCTTGTGACGGGTACCCACAAATCACAGTGCATTTGAAATTATAGGAACAAGATCGAGAGAGTATTTTCAGCCGTGTCTGGAAAGGTCTTCATGAACCCGTGAGAGAATAATAGACTCGCCCCCAAATCTCCCATTCTCACACCATTCACCATTATTTTAAAAATCATTGTATTTGCTGAGCTTACATAATTTTTCAGCCATTGGTAGGAGATTGTATTTGCATACCCCATCCTCTCTCTCTCCCGGCCACTCTCCATAAATAACAATGTTACAACAGAAAGACACAGGCTCTCAAGGATGTAATGGCTGTGCGTCCAGGTTCCTATTTAGATGAATTCAGGCCAATGCTCCCAAATGTCTTGGAGCAGTTTGCCAGGGAGATGCTAAGGACCAAGCCCTAACTTCCTTATGAGCCAACATCCTCCTGTACCATGATGTTAATAGGATCTACCTTTCCGTCTAGATTTCCAGGAAACCATACACACGAATGTAGCCACCGCCCCGTTATAGGAATATCAGAGTGATATTTGGCCCCTACATTGTCAACTTGTGGTCATAGTCATTCATGAGAATTGTGCCTTTGCCAAGATAAAAAGGAACAGGCAACAGATGGCACGGAGGGCATCATTTGGGCTCTGGGGATGTTCTCAGTCGGCATAGTGCCCGCCTAGCCTGCCTGAAAGCTGGATTCTATCCCCTGCATCACATAAACTAGATATGACGGCTCGTACTTGTAAGCTCCGCACTGAGCAAGTAGAGGTGGGGGGATCAAAAGTTCATGCCCTGCTACATAGCAGATTTCAGGCCGGCCTGGGCTGCATGAGACCCTGTCCCAAAATAAAACACCAGCCTTTATTGATCCCCGTTTCTGTGGAAGTTGGTCAAAGTATAGATTGTGTTGCTATTCAGTTCAGACTGGGTAAGCGGGGAATTGGGGATGGACTCTGTCAGCTGTTCTCACACTTAGTTCATCTTTCCCTATCTCCCACAGGGTATGCCCAGGAGGAAGTACTGAAGGAAGAGGAGGAAATAAAGGAGGAAGAGGAGGAAGAGGAAGACAGTGGCTCCGTGGCTCAACACCAGGGCAGCAATGACACCGGGACAGACGAGGAGCTAGAGACGGGCCCGGAGCAGAAAGGCTACTTCAGCTGCCAGAACTCGCCAGGTAGCCACCTGTCCAATCAGGACGCAGAAAACGAGTCCCTCCTGAGCGATGCCAGCGACCAGGTGTCAGACATCAAAAGCGTCTGCGGCCGAGATGCCCCGGACAAGAAAGCAAACCCTCATGCCAAGCTTCCCAGCGAACCCCATAACTGCATGGATAAAATGACAGCTGTCTACGCCAATATCCTGTCAGATTCCTACTGGTCGGGCCTGGGCCTCGGCTTCAAGTTATCCAACAGCGAGAGACGGAATTGTGACACCCGCAACGGCAGCAGCAAGAATGATTTTGATTGGCACCAGGACGCCCTGTCCAAAAGCCTACAGCAGAACTTGCCTTCCCGGTCCGTCTCTAAGCCCAGCCTCTTCAGCTCCGTACAGCTGTACCGGCAGAACAGCAAGATGTGTGGCTCCGTGTTCACGGGGGCCAGCAGGTTCCGCTGCAGGCAGTGTAGCGCGGCCTACGACACGCTCGTGGAGCTGACAGTGCACATGAACGAGACGGGCCACTATCAAGACGACAACCGCAAGAAAGACAAGCTCAGACCCACGAGCTACTCCAAGCCCCGGAAAAGGGCCTTCCAGGACATGGACAAAGACGATGCTCAAAAGGTTCTGAAATGTATGTTTTGTGGCGACTCCTTCGATTCTCTGCAAGACCTGAGCGTCCACATGATAAAGACAAAACATTACCAAAAAGTGCCTTTGAAGGAGCCAGTACCAACCATTTCCTCCAAGATGGTCGCACCAGCCAAAAAGCGTGTTTTCGACGTCAACAGGCCTTGCTCCCCCGACTCCACCACGGGCTCGCTCGCAGACTCGTTCTCTTCCCAGAAGAGTGCTAACCTGCAGCTGCCCTCCAACAGCCGCTATGGCTACCAAAACGGGGCCAGCTACACCTGGCAGTTCGAAGCCTGCAAGTCCCAGATCTTGAAGTGTATGGAGTGCGGCAGTTCCCACGATACTTTGCAGCAACTCACCACCCACATGATGGTCACGGGCCACTTTCTCAAAGTCACCAGCTCTGCCTCCAAGAAAGGGAAGCAACTCGTGTTGGACCCGCTGGCTGTGGAGAAAATGCAGTCGCTGTCTGAGAGCCCGAACAGTGAGTCTCTGGCCCCTAAGCCGTCGAGTAACTCCCCCTCCGAGAGCACAGCCTCCGCCACCGAGCTAAAGAAAGAGAGCAAGAAGGAAAAGGGGGAGGTCAACGTGGATGAGCAAGGCGTGAAAAACGAGGACTATGAAGACGCTCTACAGAAACCTCTCGACCCTACCATAAAATACCAGTATCTAAGAGAGGAGGACCTGGAAGACGGCTCAAAGGGCGGCGGGGACATTTTAAAGTCACTGGAAAATACCGTAACCACCGCCATCAACAAGGCCCAAAACGGTGCTCCCAGCTGGAGTGCATATCCAAGTATCCATGCAGCCTACCAGCTGTCTGAGGGCACCAAGCCACCCATGGCAATGGGCTCTCAGATACTGCAAATCCGGCCCAACCTCGCCAACAAGCTAAGGCCCATCGCGCCCAAATGGAAGGGCATGCCACTTGGCCCCATCCCCGCAAGCCTGGCCCTGTACACTCAAGTCAAGAAGGAGGCAGAAGACAAAGAGGAAGTCATGAAGCAGTGCGGGAAGGAAAGTCCCCACGAAGAGGCGACATCTTTCAGCCAGCCCGAGAGCGAGTCTTTCTCCAAAATCGAACCACCTTCGGAATCCAGAAAGGCCGAGTCCTGTCCCCTGAAGGAAGAGGAGAAGCTGCTGAAAGAGAAACCGGAGCCGTTAGAACCAGTGTCTTCTCTGACCAATGGATGTGCAGTGGTTAACCACAGCCCGGCCCTGCCTTCCATCAACCCACTCAGTGCCCTGCAGTCCGTCCTGAACAACCACTTGGGCAAAGCCACCGAGCCCTTGCGCTCGCCTTCCTGCTCCAGCCCCAACTCAAGCACAATCCCCATGTTCCATAAGTCCAGTCTCGGCGTGGTGGACAAGCCGGTCATAAGTCCCACCTCTACCAGGCCGGCCGCCAGTGTGTCCCGACACTACCTGTTTGAGAACACCGACCAGCCCATCGACCTGACCAAGTCCAAAAGCAAGAGAGCCGAGTCCTCGCAAGCACAATCCTGCACGTCCCCACCTCAGAAGCATGCTCTGTGTGACATTGCTGACATGGTCAAGGTCCTCCCCAAAGCCACCACCCCAAAGCCAGCCGCTTCCTCGAGGGTCCCTCCTGTGAAGCTGGAAATCGACGTGAGACGCTTTGAGGATGTTTCAAGCGAAGTCTCCACTTTGCACAAAAGAAAAGGCCGGCAGTCCAACTGGAACCCGCAGCATCTCCTCATCCTGCAGGCCCAGTTTGCCTCGAGCCTCTTCCAGACCTCAGAGGGCAAATACCTGCTGTCTGACCTGGGCCCTCAAGAGCGGATGCAAATCTCTAAGTTCACGGGACTCTCCATGACCACAATCAGCCACTGGCTGGCCAACGTCAAGTACCAGCTTAGGAAAACAGGTGGGACAAAATTCCTGAAAAACATGGACAAAGGGCACCCCATCTTTTACTGCAGTGACTGTGCGTCCCAGTTCAGAACCCCCTCTACCTACATCAGCCACTTAGAGTCTCACCTGGGCTTCCAAATGAAGGACATGACCCGGATGGCCGCTGACCAGCAAAGCAAGGTAGAACAGGACATCTCCCGGGTGTCGTCGGCTCAGAGGTCTCCAGAGACAATAGCTGACGAAGAGGACACAGACTCTAAATTCAAGTGTAAGTTATGCAGTCGGACATTTGTGAGCAAACATGCAGTAAAACTCCACCTAAGCAAAACGCACAGCAAGTCACCAGAACACCACGCTCAGTTTGTAACAGACGTGGATGAAGAGTAGTTCTGCAGGTATGGGGTGTGCTCCCAGGTGACGGCGACTGTGGCCTTGTGAGGAGCGTGTTAAAAGGAGATGGGTCTGCTTAGAGGCAGAGGTCTCCCGAGGCCTCCCAGGACCCTAGTTTGCTTCCATAGACTTACTTTTACAAATGACAGGCCGCCATGAGTGGGTCCTAACAACCCCCCTCCCCACACACGTCCTCCAGTTTAGCTCGGAAGCAGGATACAATGTATCTACGAGAGATGAAGCTCATGGTTGCGCATAGAGCTCCAGGACACACGATTCCCTTAGCAACCTAAGGCCCAACCTCCAAGGTCCAGCTTCCCCTGGTTTTAATTAACAAGGACTAGATTCCATTTTGCCATCTGCCTTCCCACAGCAATGCTTAATACTTACAGAGTGGGAAAGAGGTGGCGCCAGAATGAGGACAGTGAGGGGAGGGGGACCTCCCAGGGGCCGTTATATACAGAGATAGCTTAATCAGTTCACGAATGGCTTAATGTTGTCTTTTTTCTCAGCCCTTGCAATGAATACATTTGGTAGCCGACTTTTAGCAAAGGCTGCCTCTGCGCTCCTTCCCTGTTTCCTTCCTATATTCATTTTCCTACGGAAGAGCAGGGACCCTTAAGGGGGACAGTCGGGATGCACTCCTCTGTGCAGCAGGGAGATGGAAATGCCTTTTGATTTTCCTTAGGATAAACCCGGGATCAGAGTCCGCCTCTTAACAGATTCGAAACATCCCTGAGAGTTTGTTTCACATATAGAAGTGGATAGTCGAAGCCTGTATGTGGCCACGTGAGTAGGGTCCGTCTCACAGCTTCAAGATATATATTTTTTTTTAATTGGGCTGGAGGTGCAGTTTGGTAACAGAGTACTTGGCCAAGTACTTGCCCGGCACTCATAAGGTCGTGGGTTCAAATCCCAATACCAAAACGAGGAAAGGAAGGAATTTGTTCCGTGTATCATAGAAGTTCATGCCTTGCTTTGTTACCAATGCCCATGTTACTTATGTCACCTCCAGGAGAAAGGCCAGAGACCAAAGGCAAATACTTTATGGCAAATTAGTCACGTAGGCTGCTTCCAAATATTGAGCTCAAGCAAGGCTGGATGTCAACAAACCTCCCTCACAGGATTCCTCTGCTTCCTCTTCTCTCCCCTACCAGCATGTCACCCCCATACGCTAGGGACCCCAACAAACATTCAGATTGACCTCTGCCTGAGGCTCCACCCCAACGCTAGGACCCAACATGAACTAAGGGCTCCGTGCTTTGCAGCCCAGCGTATGCCCCACAGCATCACTGAACCCCTCTTAATTAACTCACGACAAGGTATGGAAGCTTATGATGTGAGCCCTCGCCACCCCGTCTTTGCAAAGCTTTTACTTTCACGCAGGAGACTTTCGGGCCAGGCTTTACAGGTGCAGATGCTAGGGGAGTTCCAGGTAGAGGAAGGTCCCGTAGGGCGCGCATGCTCGCCCCACGCGCATGCTCCTCACAGAGCTAGAGAGCTTCCGAGTGGGAACGCTTGACTCGAGACTCTTCCCTCCAGGTGGGAATCCATGCTTCTGATTTGGGGACCCCCCCTTGAGGGCCACCCCTATTGTTTGCATGCCTTTATCATGATAATTAAATGTTCCGGGCAGATTCATCTCCGGGTTTCCAAGCATGATTGTACACATCTTACCTTACTGAATGGAAAGCCATTTTGCATCTGTCGAGCCCACACGAGAGCTCTGGGTTCTGCCACGTGCTATTTATTTACCATATCACATTTTAAATTTTTATGTAATTAGCCATTATGCCCTTCTGGTCCTTTAAAAGAAAAAAAAAAGGGTGGACACACATAAAGAACCTAGGGATGAGACGTATGTTTTAAATCTAATAGTTGTGGGTCCGAACCACGGCGAAGGGAACAAATAGGCAATGTTTATTTTGTGCTATAATAAAGACCAATTTTCCACCTGTTAGGTCTGTAATCATTTTTTAACTGCGATGTGGAACTAGGGAGCGGGGGGCAGAAGGAAGGTCTCATTGCGAGTCGGAATCGAAGCGTACGCTGTCTGCCCTAGAGAAGCAAACATCGGCCGATAATTTGGGGGGGAGGTGCACAGAGGCCGCCTGTAAACCCAGGAGGCACGTGGGTAAGGCTGTCACTGCACATCTGTCCGCATCTGTGCAGAATAAATACTTCTAATCTATGACAGTGTTATCATCATGGAGACTATGAACGCTCGGTGCAACCACAGCCATGCTGGGGTGTCTGACAGGGCTGCAGAAAGGAGTTTGAAGTCATTCCGTCCAATGGGACTGTGTTGCGTACGTAGAAGAGAGGATGTGGGTGCCGGTGTGCTTGTATTTAATCCAGTCTGCTTGAATGGTTGTCCTCACGCCCGTGGGTGACAAGATGGTGTCTTGAAGTTTTAGCTCACCTAGGAAAGAGCCCTTCCCCCACTTCGAGTACTCGATTGGAGCCATGTGTATACAAGCCCTGCCCCCTCTTCAGAGTTTATGCATGGGGTAGCTCATTTTCATTGTTTTCAATTTTATAAACTTTATTATATTTTTTTTTAAAAAAATGATGGTTTTAGGTGTTTACAGGATTCTATCATCACTTGGAATTCTAATCTTAGCTGATACAGAGGAGGGTACAATGTTAGAAAAAATGGCATGGTATTTTATAAAACACATCGAGATACAGTGGGATATTTAAGAGTTTCCCATGTCTGTGCGTTTCTAAATGGCAGGAATTTCGACCTGGATTTTCTTCCCTTTCCTGCGGCCACCTCTAGTCCTGTGAACACCCTGCCAGATAGCGAAGTCAAGTTTTTCATTAAAATTTCCTTGGAAAGTATTGAACGGGCACCCCCTCTTCTAGGACATAAGTAGTCTAAAACAGTTTCCCCGTGTGTTTGTGTATACCTTTAAAAGCCTCTCGCTCTCGACTGGAAATTAAACAGAGAGCAAATCACTGAGTCTCAAATGCATAAGGACTTCAAATTATAGTCATTACCACGTAATGCAGTGTACGCGTTGAGCGGCACACCTAGCCCTGAGACTGCAGGCGGAAATGTATTCTAGTCCAACACGCCGCCTGACACGTCTGTAACGGATGGCTTGATGAAACGGTATGTCGGGGGTGAAAGCACGGAAGGGGGCTGCCACGTAAGATAAAAGATGGACGTCTGATCCGGTTGAACTTGCCCTTCACCGAACCACGGAGTCTTTGTATAGCTGTGTCCCAGATAGCGTGATGTGGGCCTTAGTATTATTCTTTTCCAAAAAATATATATATATATATATATATATATGTGTGTAATTTTCAACCTGGAAAGTCGTAATTCTATCGATATTAACCACGGAGATTACATGCCAGTCTAGGAAAGCACGGAACGGGCTGGAGTCATGAAGGCTCGTGAGAGGAACCCACTGTTTTTCTGTCCGTTGAAGAAACGCCCCTCTTTCTGTTTCTCCTCCCCTCCCTCTGACCCTTCCTTCCCTCAGCAAATATTGGCTGGGTTTCACCACGCACCACATTCTGTTTAGCGATAGGGCATAGCAGTGAGCCAAGAGGAACGCCAGTTGTAGCAGCAACCCGTGGAGCTTGGCGGCAGTTGCTTCCTCCCAGGCATCACGCCCTGCTAGCCTCCCTGTAAAGTACAGGTTGGTTCAAAGAAATAAGGACAGAGTTGCAGTGCCGTACCTCCCAAGGTCCTACCGTCTCTGAGCTTCACGTATGCATTACCTCACGTCTGGACCAGGGCCCCACGGCAAACATGGTGCTGATACCAGGAAATAAACTGAACTAATGACCCAAACGGAAGTCGGCCGTGAAGGCCAGGGGCAGACACACAACTCAGGGGCAATTCGCTGAATGGAATGCATAGCGGGGGACCCTTCCCTGGGCGGACCCAGGGAAACAACGATGGCAGGCACTCATTCTGAGGAGCATTTGGCTGTAGAGGTCACCCACCCTGGCTTCCAACTTCACCCCAGCCCACCATGCTGAACCCCACTTCCATATTTGTAAATTGGGGTCACTGTCACCTGCTCATGGAGGGATTTGAGGATTGCATAGACGCATGTGATTACTTTGCTTAAAGCCGGGTGCACAGTAAGTCCAGGAGAGTGAATCCTGGAGAGTCTCTCAGCCCTTCCTGTGTCCTGAAGCACAGGGAACCTTAGAACCTGCAGCCTTCCCAACCCACTAATTCGTGTCCAGATGGTCATCCTTGCAAACCCTAGCCTTTGTGGTTGCTGTGGCAAAACCATCACCGATTGGCTTCTTCCTATGAGTCAGGAATGGCTGTGCGCTTGTACCCTCATTTTGAAGGAAGGTAAGCCTTAGCTACAAAGGTTCCATCATTCTTCCACTAACACCAAGTCAGCACGGAGGCGTCCCAACCTTAAGCACCGTGGGTCTGTACAATCCTCATCCAACTTCTTCTGCCCTTGGTCTCCTCCTCACCTGAGCTGAGGGTCCACTGTATGACCAACCTACAGAGAAGAGGCTAGAACATGTGGGTTAGAGGTGTTCCAAAAACAAGGGTCCCCCGGGGGCTTCTAGGAAACCCCAGCTGTAAACGAGTCACGGTTCCGCATGACCTAGCCGCAGAAAGTGCTTTGTAAGAAGTGCGTCCTCGTGCAATTTCACGAACGCACGGACATCAGGGTGAGCAAAGACAGCCTCAGTGTCACTCATGATGT
This sequence comes from Rattus rattus, assembly GCF_011064425.1. Classification (NCBI taxonomy): domain Eukaryota; kingdom Metazoa; phylum Chordata; class Mammalia; order Rodentia; family Muridae; genus Rattus; species Rattus rattus. Next base: position 148,016,344 of record NC_046158.1, on the reverse strand, counting down.
CACTGAGTGCTGGATCTCAGAGGACCCCCATAATACCCAGAGTCAGAGAGTGACCAAAAGACTATCACACAGAAATATGAGGGCCTAAGGTGCCCTGCAGGGTGAAGCCGAGCGCCTCCGTTCCTCTTAAATTCCCCGTTTAGTTGTGTGACGTGCATTCGTATAAAGTATCAAACAAGACAGTAACCGAAGCCACATGGATTGGGTGTACTGATATCACCCTGACTCTGGGGAATACATTTTGGGCAAGCAAAGTAAAATGAGACCACACGTGTTCAGGGTGGTACAGCCAGAGGTGGGGACAACATGAGACACACAGAAGCAGGGTCATGGAGGACGCTCTGGCCCTTCCCAAGGGACAAGAACCAAATGAGGGAATTTTCGTAGGATTTTTTTTCCATTTCTTCTGAGTGATCTGCCTTACCTTGCAGGGCACATCACCCCACTGCACTTTCCCCCTCACTGGAACTCCTGAAGACTCCATCTTGACGTGTATAATTCGCCGCTTTAATATAGATCAACATTGTTTTTAATTTACCCCAGTCAGCCATCACCGTCATCCATTCATTTAAGCAGACGTGATTTTTTTGGTTTGGTTTTTTTTTTTTTTAATTCTTCTTCTTCTTCTTCTTTTCCCCCCTTTTGCTAAATTGAAACTCCATGAGCGACAGGGAGTGCAATGTTTTAATTAGCTCATATTTTTTATATGGATTTATGTCTTTAAAACACATTTGTGTAATTCTTCAGCTAAATTAAAAACGTCTTTCTGCAAAAGCACGGAGGGGAGAATGAAGAGTAAATTGCGTCCTTAGGTTGCGAAGACTCGGGAAGAAAGGGAGAAGCCGGCTGAGGGACACAGCGCGGGGGCTTGCAGGGGATGGCTCTCCGAGATCGTTTGGAACTTGCCCTTCAGTTAATGAAGTCTTTCTCTATAAAAGCATTTAAGGAGAGGGGAAAAAAAGGCTTGGGGAGGGAATTCTTTTCCGGGTCCCTCGTAAGAAAACAGGTAGCTAGTTACCGTCCATGAGTTCATCTGAAACCTGACCTAACTCCAAACGTAACAGGAAAATACGAGTTGCGACGATAAACCGTTTTCCTCTCCATTTCTCTCTTTGTCTGTTTTTTTTTAAACTATCAAGTCTAAAGCTTTCCACGACGCTTTTTCTTCTCCCCCCCCCTACTTTATAGGAGACAAGTGACATTGCGTGGTAAGTGCGAGAAAAAGCCGTGCAGAACTGAGATCGCTCTAATGCACTGACACTAACTTGCCCTCTATTGTTGGAAATGAGCAGGCGCCCATGACTGTTCATCAAACAGCTCCTAATGCTGTTAAGGCATTCAGCTATAATTTCTCCTTGCATTTATAATTACTGTCATAGGCTGCACACCTCGGTGAGCAGATTAAAGCTATAAACTATTTAGCCGCGGCTCTCCGACGAGGGGCTTGATTTGTCTGGCAGGAGGTATTTGTTAGGGAGCTTGACACCTCACATAAAAAAGACGACTCCACTTGATGAAGAACAATACTGTTTGAGCAATGCGGGGATTTTAAATCAGTGGGGATGCCACGCCCTGCAAGAAGCCCAGGGCAGTTTGTTAAATGCTATGTAGGCCAGCGGGGGCGTGGGATGTACTTGGTTACCAGGAGAAGAGGATCCACTGCTCTCCTCTCTTCTCCGGGAGATGGGGAGTTGGTGGAAAATCAATGTGTTTCGAGGCTCCCCAGGAACCCTCTGTAAATGTTATGGGAGGCTCACCTGGCACAGGAGACGGATGTCAATACCCCGAGGAAGAGAAACTCTACGGCTGAAGGGAGTATGCAGACTCGGGAGGATTCCCAGAGCGTGTGGGAGATAGTGGGTGACCTTTCTTCTCTCCTAGGACATCGTGTGTGTGTGTGTGTGTGTGTGTGTGTGTGTGTGTGTGTGTGTGTGTGAGAGAGAGAGAGAGAGAGAGAGAGACAGAGACAGAGACAGACAGAGACAGAGACAGAGAGACAGCAGAGACAGAGAGACAGAGAGACAGAGAGGAGAGAACGTTTGTAGCTACAGGATAGATTCAAGTGTGAAGTATGTTTCAGACTGTTTTCTTGGCTTCATCTGTAAAAGTAACAAAGGTGTTTCCTAACGTGGTTATCTTGTTAAGTAAGTGCTGGTACTTCCTAACCAGGAGCTTTTGGCCTGGGAGACTTGTTTACGGGCATGCGTCAGTTTGCACTGCTCGGGATTGAACTCAGGGCCTGAAGCTCTCTCAGTCAGACTCTAAAGCCAAGATACACTAACTCTGAGATAATTCTAAGACACACGTGTGTGCTTGTGTGTGCGCACCTGCGTGTTTGTGTGTGTGTGTGTGTATGTGTGATATCCATTATACATAATGATACATTTCATGAGAATATTCCACGTATGTATATAATGTACTTGGAACGCACCCACCCTCTCTCCCACCTGCCTGCTTTTCCCACTCATTTTCCCAGTTTTGTGTCTCGTGTGATAGGCTCTCACTGGGTAGCCCAGGCTGGTCTTGAACTCACAGATTCCCTGTTTCTGCCTGCCTCTCTGTGCTTGGATTTCAGATCTGTTAGGTAGGCTTTTTCATGGATTTGCTATGGAATCATCCTCCGCCCACCCACATCCCACAGCCATAAATAAACACAAACTTATTTTGATAGTGTAACTCAGGATTGAGACCTACCGGGTACCAACAGAGAGCCCGAAATCGAGTGCTTTGTATTCAAATACCCAGGATTGACCAATGCAAGCGCCCAAGAGCCACGAGGTAGCACGTGGAATCCAGCAGCTAAGCACAACTGTGGCAAATTAAAGCAAGTAGGGCCTACATGGCCCTAACACGAGAGCTAAGAAATCCTTGACTTTGCGCGAAGACAAGTGTTTTTTATGGATGGGTTTTATTGGTGAGTTCTGGGCTAGTTGCTACCGTCTTGAACACTCTTCAAGCTAAACACAGCACATAAGAAACCAGACCCGGCTCCCACATTACCAGTTTGCAGCTTTCTAATCCGGTGGCAAACCAGATGGGGACAGAGGTCCCATTTCCTAGGTTCTTTGTCCCCTCAATTCCTACGACACTAGGACCTCAGTTCCTACATCAACGCACCACTCCCAACCCTGGAAGACCTATGCATTCAGTACATTGCCCTTGTATGGATCAGAAGGGTGTGAGCCATCCAGGTTTGCTGAGGACTTGGCAGAAAGAGTTCCTGGGATTTGGAACAGTGACCAGAGTAGTTCCTGACACACTGGACTGAGGTGATCAACCAGTGCCCTTTGATGCTCTAGCTCTGTCTTACATGCCTCACATCGTCCTGTCCCCCATGCGTCTCCCCAAAGGGTGCTGGCTGCACTGCTGGTCCCTGGGCTCTAATCCCAGTGGTATTTAATCAACGGCAATGTCCCTAACACTTTTGGGCCAGTGATATTTAGTCAGTCCTCTCAGCTGATCCCGTAAAGCAGGTATCACTTCTCTTTTCAGAGAAGGGGTTTCAGGAACCCGAGACCCACACGTAGAATGTGGCCGAGCTGTAACACCAAGCCAGACCCCGAGGAGGCCACGCCCAGGGCTGTTCACACCGCACCAGACTCCGGAACGCATCCTGACTTCAGCATGCCCGGAACTCCCAGTATTTCTGAGCACAGTGCCTTGAAAGAGTATAGCATGTCCACGGGCCGGCCGGTGTGTTAGCTGTGGGGGGCTACGGGCTGTGGAGATGGCTCGATGGGTAAAGCGCATGCCTAGTAAAGTCAGAGGACCTGGATTTGTTGGTGGTGGCTTTTACTCCATTAATTTCCTTCTTTATTCACTTTACGTTCCGATCACAGCCCCTCCCCACCTCTCAGTGCCACCCTTACAAGTCCCTACCCCCACCATCCTCTCCCCTTGTCCTCAGGGAAGGGGGACCCCCCCCACCTTGGGTACCACTCTGCCCTGGGACATCCAGAAGCAGCAGGATAATGTATATCTGCTCCCACCGAGGCCCAACCAGGCAGTCCAGGCAGGGCCAGGGGATCCAATGGCAGGCAACAGAGTCAGAGACAGCCCCTGCTCTTATTGTTCAGGGACTCCCATGAAGACCAAGCTGCACATCAGATGTGTAGGGGGCCTTGCTCCAGACCCTGCCTGCCCTTTGTCTGGTGCTTCAGACTCTATGGGTCCTCATGGGCCCCGGTGAGTTGACCCTGGGTCATCTTGAGGTGTCCTTGACCACCACCCCCCCCCCCGCTTGCTCACTTCTGCTCCCATCTTCCACGAGACTCCCCAGCTCTGCCTGATGCTTGGCTGTGGGTCTCTGCATCTGTTTCCATCCACGGCTGGATGAAGCCTCTCAGGGCACAGTTATAACTGGGTGGGAGGGGTTGAGGAGGGGAACGGGGCAGGTGATCAGGTAGGGGAGGGAAGAGAAGGGAAGGGGCCGGGAATGAGAATGGAAATCCGTGGAGGACATCTCCGGGTCTGTGGGAATGACTCCTACCTGTGGGGGATGTGGAGACTGAAGTGGCCACCTCCTGCAGCCAGCTGGGACTTCCAGTGGAGGGAGGGAAACGCCAAATCACAAACAAAACCTTCAACCAAAAAATTGTCCTACCTACAAGGTGAGACAGGATAAAGGTGGAGCAGAAATTGAGAGAACAGCCTACCAATGACTGAGATCAACCCCTGAGACTATTAAAGATACTCTGCTGTGCTTGCAGACCTGAATTTAAGTCCCCAGGAATAAAGCCAAAGGCAGGAGCCTGAGTCTTTAAGGCCTGTGTTCCAGGGAGGGGAGGGGACGGGATGGGACAGAAGGGGAGGTGGGGACAGGAGAAACTCTAGAGGCCATGGGCAGATGCATGGTGTATGTATCAAAAGATCAAATAATAAAGAGATTCTGCCTTAGGCAGATGTGGGAGATTCTCATCCAGCCTTCAAGACACTTGCACCCAGCACACCTGCATTTGCTTACACACACATGTGCACATGTGTGTGTGTGCACACACACATACACACACGCCACAAAAGTAAACAGTGTGCACTTCAATACTGACGTCGACATTATCACAACGTACAAAAATACTTGTTGAAAATAAAATAAATTCGTGAGATACTGGTGGCTGCGTCTCAGTCACGCTTGTCGGGAATAATGAAGTGTTCTCGAATGCCCACACGCTAGCTAGAAAGCGGGGAGCCCAGAAATACTGTCCCTCTGCCAGCTCTAAAGTTGAACCAACTTTAGCTCTTGTAAGCCACCCAGGACCCTAATTAACATACAAAGGCCCACAGCTCAGCTGTGCTCCTAGGCCTTGCGACATTGGCCCTCAGCGGGTTGCTTCATGGTGGGGTCTTACCTAGCAAACCTTCCTGTTTGCATGACCCCTCCAGTCAGCTGCGTGAAGCTCTCCTCCTTCGCTCAAGCACTATGTATGTGTCCTGAGCCTTTTAGAAAACCAAGGACGACAACCAGCACTGGAGAGGCAGAGGCAGGTCTCTAAGTTCAAGGCCAGCCTGGTCTACAGGACAGCCAAGGCTACACAGAGAAACCCTGTCTGAAAAAAACTACAAAAACAGAACCAAGGATTACCAAAACAGGACAGTCAAGCCCCAGGGGCTGGTGCTTACCAGATAGACTTAAATGTCACAATGCGGGCTCACCAGAGGTTTCACAGGGGCTCGTGAGTGTCACCTCCAAAACCTTTGTGAAATTTAATGTGAGAAGTACCAGGAGGTGCAACTTTGAACATCGCAGGAGTGAATGTGTTATCCTGGGAGTGAGCCCGCCATGACAAGTATGGGCTCTTGACAAGAAAAATGAGTGGAGAGACTGAGCATAAAGTTCAATGGGTAGAGTGTTGACTGAGCATGCTCAGATCCCCAGGTTCCACCCCCAGCACCATGTGACCAGAAGTGGTGATGCTCACCTGTCATATCACCAGGAGAGAAGTGGGGGCAGGAGGTAAGAAACTCAAGGTCATCACTGGCTACATAGTGACTTCAGGATCAGCCTGGACTTTGCGTTCTTGCCTTGGGATGAGAAAAGCAAAGAGATGTGTCTAATTTCCCCTCTCGTCTAGTGTGTGATGCCTCCTGACACGGTGGAGCCCACATTATACAGGATCCCACCAGATGCAGCCTCTCCATCTTGGATCTCCCAATGTCCACAGTCATAATTTATTCATACACCAAGAGAGGCCCTCTGTGATGAGACCAGCTAAGCAGGCCCAGGACAGACACTGAAGGTCACAGAAGCCTAACATGGAAGGCAGTGACCAGCCTGGTTTATGCATGAGAGCAGGGGACCAACGTCAGGTCTTCACGTATGCATGGCAAGGATATAACCAACTTGAGCCGGAAGCCAAGCCCAGAAGTTGGCTTCTCATTTTAGACAAAATACCATAGGCTTTGGTTTCAGGACCACACACTTCTACACAATACTAACCAGGACACCTGGCAGGCCAGGGTGGTAACGCAGGGAACCTCTTCCCAAATCAAGGATGTTTCTGTGGTTTCCCACGTAGAGGTCATTTCATTCTCCTTCTTGGCACATCTGAAGAATCGTTTCATATTAATAACGGGTCATAATGTTAATCTATTTTTTTTTCAAATATCTGTTTAGCACCTGCCTTGTTGAAATCTCTAAACAGGATGCTGGGGGCACGGGCCAGTCATGGTGACACTGTCACCTCACAGTGCTCCGGTCAAGCAGAGAAGTAGTTGACAGTCACCCAATCACAAGTGAGCAAAACACACTGGTGAGAAATGTCACCTAAGAGAGATGCATGTGTCTCTCAGGGTTCTAGAAAGGACTTGGGTGGGGGAGTGGGGGCTGTGGAGACTGTCAGGGGAGGTATGAAGGAGAGCTGGCCGGTTATTCTTATAACAGGAGTGCATCCAGACCAAGGGGGATTCATGTGCTGAGGCCTCGTGATAAGTGGGACGGGGGAAATAATGGTGCCGGAGAGAAGGCTGCTGAGAAAGAGGGGAGATACAAAGTATCAGCCTGTGTCCGCCCCCTCATCAGCACCATTCACTCATTTCAACCATCGCCCAGATGTTGGGTATTTATACATGTCGCACTAAGGCTCAGAGACACTGAAGTCCCCAGGTTCACACTCAGTAGTGAAAGAGGATGGAAGACCAACTTCCACCAACTCTAAACATTGCTCCTCCCACGTGACCCTTGTCACTTGTGCCTTCTCCACTTGATCCAATAACTCACCTTTAAAGCTGTCAAGTGGACATCGCCTGTCTCCTAGGGCCAAAGTCAGACGCTCACAAACGCCTAGTACATGAGAGACGGCCCCGTCGCTTAAATGCTTGCTGTGTGCGCATGACAACCTGGACCTCCTGCGTCCACTTAAAGAGCCACGCATGGCAGCTTGCATCTGTAAGCCCAGCACAAGAAGGGCAGAGATAAGAGTTCACTGCCCAGAGAGACTAGCAAAATGGGCAAGCTCAGGGGTCAACAAAAGGACGGTCTCTAAAGTCAAGGTGAAGACTGATAGAGGAAACGCCCAATATCAAAGTCTGGTGTCTACATGTGCACACACACACACATGCTTCCTACATATATGTGGGCATACACGCAGGCACTAAATTGTTCATACATACATACATACATATATACATACATACTCATGAACTAATAAGTAAATGAATGAATGAATAAATGAATAAAACCAAGCAAGAAAGAAACGAATCCCAAGGCATGAACCAACACTGAGGTCTGTTGAACATTTCATGTGTGCTAAGCCCGAACGAAGCATCTTCCAGAGCTGCTTTTGAATTCTTCCAACAGCTTCTGGAAATGGTGGCTTCGGTGATCTCTGCTATTATTACAGTTGAGGAAAATGGAGTTGGAAGGGTTCAGGGGTCCCTACTGAGGCCTCTCTTCTTGTAAACACTGCAGCTGGGCTCACACCCCTCCATCATCGCTCGTCTCTCCAGCTCCCCAAGGACTGGCTATGGCCGTGCAGTGAGGCACGGGGTTGGCTGGGTCCCCGAGAGCTAGGATGTTTGGATCTTGGGGGAAGAATGTGTAGAATTTGAACTGGAGAAATACCTCAAGATTGGGACGTATATCTGGATGCCCAGTGCCCCAAAATTTCTTTCTGCTCTAATCTCAGATCTTCTCCCAAGTCTATGTTCTAGGCAGAGTGTGAAAATTAAGTTTATACAACCCAGAACCTGAATTACTTAGGTTCATTTTGGCACATGGAATCAGGAAGATGGGAACCTAGCGACCAGAAGTAGCTCTTCCTTTTCTCTCTTTTTCTTTTTCTTTTCTTTTCTTTTTTCTTTTAATGGCTCTTTCTAAACAGGAAATGACATTGTTGTCATACAAGTCGGAATATAAAATGTGTCTAGCCAGGATCGCTAACCCATCGTACAGGAAGCATGTGGAGTCTAAAGTCTAAGCGTCCCCAGTTCAAGCCTGTGCTGTGCCTGCTTTTCCAGGGTGAGCACTGGGCTGGGCTTCAGATGCTCTCTTCAGAATTAATATAATTAGTGAAAAGTGGACGGCAACTGCTCTCAACTCGTCTATCTCGGTTGTCTAGTACCCACGTTACATTCTGAAGCTGCGATGTAATGTAAAAACACTCTGACCGAAAACGGAAAGGGAGAAAAGGGGGTTATTTTGTCTTATGCTTCCAAGTCATGATCCGTTACTGAAAGAAGTCAGAGCCGGAAGCGAAGGCAGCGCCTGCAGACAGGAGCTCTGAAGCAGCGTTGTGTGCTAGTCCGTGTTCCGGTCCACTTCCTGGGTCGTTTTTAGCTAGGTTATTTTTGGGTTTGGCTTCATTGTTTTAAACGTGTGTGGGTATTTTATCTGCTTGTGTGTCCGAGACATGTGGGTGCAGTGCCCATTGAGGCCAGAAGAGGGCATCAGCTGCCCTGGGACTGTAGTGACCGAAGGTTGTGAATCACCATGTGGGTGCTAAGAATCAGCCAGTCTCTTTGTCACAGCTACAGCGAGGATTAAAGAGGTTGTTGATCTACAACCGGAATCGCAGTAGGTACCCGGATATTCTGAAGCATTCTCGTCCTGAGTCTCAGGGGCCAGGAGAGACTTCAGATTCGTCGCACCTGACCCCACACCCCAGCAGCCCCAGGTCAGCCTCTTCATCCCTGATATGAAACTTACGGTGCTAGCCTTCCAACAAGGACGGAAGCCCCCAGAAAACTCAAAACGTCCAGACTGCTGAAAGACAGACCCCGGAGTAGATCATGAGAGCAGTAAGTGACCTCACCGTCTGCTTCCTCGCTCTGAAATTTGTACTCCAGATTAGCCAAGATGGCCCATGGTGGCCCTTGACCACCATGTTGGTTCGTCTGTCACATGAGCAAAGGCCTGAGAAATTTAACTTTCCTCTTCATCCACTCCTCCCTGCCCCCACCTCTTCAAAAAAAAAAACAAAAAACAAAAAACAAAAAAAAATACCCACAATTCCCCTCTTGTTCTCTTAAGGTTTAAATCAAAGACTGGAATAGATGTGCCATTTCATTTCAATAAATGACGACTTCAGGAACTCAGGTTTATTCAAAGCAGTCCTTGGGGGTGGGGAGGAAGTTATGCCTCTGACAAGGAGCAGGACAGAGTATCAAACCGACATCTCCCTCCATCGCTTCCTTCTCTCCCCACCTCATCTCCTCTGACTAGCTACCTCAAAAAATTCTACTTGTATGATGCCCCAAATTCACTGGCGGCTGGAATATGCTCAGGAGAGAGCTGCCCTGGACTTTCTCATTCAGATACTGGTGTTGGTGCTGGTGCTGGTGCCGGTGCTGACGCTGATAATCATGTTGATATTGACCTGGAATGGCAGTGAGTTGATGATGGTGATGATGGTGATGATGGTGATGTTGATGATGGTGATGATGGTGATGATGGTGATGATGATGGTGGTGGTGATGGTGGTGGGGGTGATGATGGTGGTGGTGATGGTGATGGTGGTGATGATGGTGATGGTGATGGTGATGATGGTGATGATGGTGGAGGTGGCGGTGGTAGTTATGATGGTGGTGGTGATGGTGATGGTAGTGGTGGTGATGGTGGTGATGATGGTGATGATGGTGGAGGTGGTGATGATAGTGGTGGTGGTGATGATGATGGTGATGATGGTGGAGGTGGTGATGATAGTGGTGGTGATGATGATGGTGATGGAGATGGAGATGGTATTGGAATGACGGGGATCACAGTTGTACTGATCTGATCCATTTGTGGTGCTGCCCTGACAGTGGTGAAAACATTGATATTGCTGTGATATTCATAATGGTGACATGATAGCAATGATGATGTTGGCGAGATTAAGATGGTGGTGATTAGAGTGACATCGGTATGATGAGATGTTGCTGCTGGTGGTGCGGTGGTGGTAGTGATGATATTGATAGAACAAGGTGATAAAGACAGGGTTGGAGGTACCGACATGGATGACCGCTGTAATGGGGCTGGGGCTATGATGCTCAGGTGATGTGGATTAAGCGTGGTGACAGTCACACAGAGAGCTGCGCCTGGTACGGTACCCACTGTCATCGTTGTCCTTGTTTTCGCCGACACTGAGAAGACTCACACTCGCTGATCCTTGCTTTGGGTTGATCGTTCTGTCGGTCGGTCACAGTAGCCACCTTCTTCTTTTGGTGCTTTCCTTACAAAGAGAATCGATGCACTTTTAAATGACCTCAGAAGACGACAAAGGGACTCTACCATCAGTCACAAATTTAACTTTGAAGAGGCAAAAACTGCTCTTTAAAAACTGGAAGTAAGACATTGGGCACAGTGAAACCCGCCCTTAAAGGCTCTGTGGAGATGCCCGTGGATTCCTGATTGTGTGTGTGTGTGTGTGTGTGTGTGTATGGTGTGTGTATGTGTGTACATGCTCTGTGTGTGTGTGGTGTGTGTATGCATGTGCATGCTCTCTGTGTGTGTGTGTGTGTGTACATGCTCTGTGTGTGTGTGGTGTGTGTATGTGTGTGTGTGGTGTGTGTGTGTGTGTACATGCTCTGTGTGTGTATGTGTGGGGTGTGTGTCTGTGTGTGTGTGTATGCATGTATATAGTGTGTGTGTACATGCTCTGTGTGTATGTGTGGGGTGTGTGTGTGTGTGTGTGTGTGTGTGTGTGTGTGCATTTCCCTTTCATGGACACCCCTCACCATACCTGGGAGTACTCCGTCCCCAGTGTCTGCAAATGGAGCCCGCAGGGCAGCCTTCGCTCACACCAGTTGTTCGCCGTGAGTCACAGAGCAGAGCCCTTACTTCGCCAAGGCCAAGTGATGAGCGTGGTGAGGTTGGGCCCTCATGTGCATCCCCCGTTTCTCCGTTATAAGGACACTGCTGCCAGCTTCTGGGTGATGAAACAGACCCCAGAGAGGCGCAGTGACCAGCAAGACCACACAGGTAACACACAGAGGGGCTAGAATCGATCATGGACCAGAATTACAGGCATTCTCCGAGCGTCCTCCAGTGTGTCTCAGTCAAATTCTGCCAGTGTTTACTACACAGAAGTGTGGGGTGTGGACAGCTGTTGCTCTCAGCAGAGGGCAGGACAGGAACGATCCCTCCAAGGCCCAGGTCTTTGGCACAGACAACTTCCCACCACTCTGCCCTTGTTTTATGTGGGTTTTTTTTCATTGATGAAAAAAAATGTATGTTTCTGGTTATGTTATTTTCAATGCTACGTTACTCGACTTCACAGTCAAATAATTCTTTTTGGTTCACCAGAGGACTGTGTCCTGTCCAATGTCTGCCACTGCTTCCTTTCCACATTTGCCAGGGCCTTCTCTTTACCCCACGGCTGCCTTCCTCTGGATCCTCTTGGATGCTGTAACCATGGTGATGGGTCCCTATTTGATCATCTTTGCTCTGCCTTAGAAGCTGAAGAGCCAATCTGTATCATCCATCCCTGAGTCATAAGAGGATGGAAAAATGGGAGTGGAGAGGAGGCTGTCTTGGGAGGTGGGGTTCTCGCTCCCCAGAATCCTGAGAAGGAACTGTAGGCCAGCTATGTCAGGGGAGAGCAATAGGGAGTAACTGGGGCCTTGGTCTGGCTCTCCGCTTGCTTCCTGAGAACCTGGAGCAGCCATAGCAACCTCTGCTCCCAGCTGCCTCTCCTGTCATATGGCTGTACGAAGGCCAAACTTTCTTGCTCTCACAAACTAAAATCAGAGAGAAGGACAAAGCAGCTTCTTGGGAGAGCATCTGGTGCCCAGGGTGCCTTGGTTAAGAACCGTTAACTGGGGGTGGAGGTCAGCTCAGATGGTAAAGTGTTTGCCCCAGAAGCTCAAAGTTCTTGGTTCAGATACAAGAACTCATGCTTTAAAAGCTCTGAGTGGTCAGATAGAGACAGGCAGAGCCTTGGAACTGTCTGCCCAACTGGCCTACTTGGTGAGTTTCCGGCCAGTAGAAAACTCAGTCTTAAAAAGCAAGGTGACAGTGCCTGAGGATATGCTCCAGGGGTTACATGCCTATGCACTACTGAGTGCACATGCATACATACGCATGCATGCACACACACGCATACATATGCACATGCACACATGCACAGACACACATGCATATGTATGCACATGTACACATGCACCACACACACAAACACACACATACACATACACACACATACACACATGCACACACACATACACACACGCACATGCACACACACACACACCCTCATAGTTGTTGAGTTTGACCCTCGGCCCTAGAGTGTAGTAGGTAGAGCTGTCTAATGATTTTAATCCCAGGAAGACCAATCCTGTCAGACATGATAAGCCAAGTTCCACCTCCTGCCTCTGTGATCCCCATTAAATAAAGACAAGCAAACGCTCTCGGGAGAACAGGCACCTGCTGTCTGCTGGGCATCTGTCTGGAGCTGTGACCTCAGACGAACACTGAGTGCAGAGACGACTCCACCTCCAGGACGTCACCAGCCCACACAGAGGATAGACCACCAAGAGCTAACCTGTGCTCTCCATAGTCACGCAGTAGGCACTAAGCCAGAGGGTGATGTGAAGCAAAGTTGAATGTGGATGGATGGCACAGACAGACCATGGTCCTGGGTGCTGTGTATCTTGTCTCAGCCCCGTGAGGACAGATGCTCATGCGGTTCTGCTTTACTCAAATACTAGAGCATGGTTTCTGGGGGCCTGACGAAGGGCTGGGGTGAGCAGTGGATTTGTCTGAACCTCAGCCTAACGTTCACGGCCCTACCACACCTGCACTGAAGCCAGGGCAGGGTGCATGCCAGGTTGGCTCAGCACGGTATCTTCTAGAATCCAGACCACCTATAAAAACCCGAAGGGACAAAGGGGAAAAGGGAGGGAGGCGCTGTAGGAGAAGAGCATGATTTCCTTTTGACACCACCCATGCATAAAATGAATAATCCTTGCTGTCAGCCGTTTACAGACAGATCAATAGACAATAGTGTTAGACTTGTAGAGCAGTGCCCGGCACATGGCAGCGGTCCGGCGACGGTGTCCTCGGGCTCTGCAGAGTCCAGGAAGGGGAGAAACATTTCCGGAGCACTGTGTACAGTATTTGTCTGGGAGACTGATGTTCTGCCACGAGGTTTGCACATCTGGGTTCAGAATGCCGTTCTGGGTCAGACCTGGAGGGAAGTGCCTATAGCTTCTGCAGCCAGATGCAAGTGTGACTTAGAGCAGGAAGGGGGAAAGAAAGGGGGGGAAGATAGAAGAGGGAGGGAAGGAGGGAGGGAGAGAGAGATAGAGGGAGGGAGGGAGGGGAAGATGAAGGGAGGAGGGAAGGGAAGGAAGAAGAAAGAGGAAAAGTGGGAGGGAGGGAGGGAGGGAAAGAAGGGAGAAAGGGAGAGAAGGGGGAGAACGAGAGGAGGGGGAAGGGGGGAAAAGGAAAGGGGAAGAAAGGAGAGAGGAAGAAGAGGAGGAAGGGACAGAGGGGGGAAGAGGAAGAGAGGGAGGGAAGGAAGAAGGGAAGGAGAGAGAAAGTGGAACAAGGAAGACAGGAAGCCTTGCATCTGAATCAGGGGACGATCCGATGACAATGACACTAATAAGTAACACCTAGCACTTAAACACAAGTGACCATTCCTGGTGCACTGAGGGGCCACGGAGGAAGAACAGGACAGTGTGAGGGCTTGTATGGTGGCCACCTGCTTCAAACACGGGCCAATGGATGGAGGAAAAGGAGCTTGAGCAGGAGTCAGGCGTGCGGAGGATGAGGGTAGAGCTTCCTGGATGGGGCGGTAAGAACAGAGTCGCCGTGGTCATTGCCACGGGCTGCAGGTGGGCAGGGGACACGTCAGGGCTGCGTGGAGAACGGGATTCCCCACCCGACCCCTGAGCCCTCTGACAACCACTGGTGGAATTTGAACAGACAAGGGTCCAATTTTCTTCCTTTTGTTTTCTTTAACGTTTACCGTGCTCAACGCGTGGATGGGTGAGAAGGATTGAAACAGGCACTAGACACCCGGGAGGGACGGCGGGAGCTGGCCTGGAAACTTCTGAGTGTTGAACTGCTCAGATTGTGTGGAGGCCATGACCGGGCAAGCAGGAGAGTAGAACAAGGAATTGTGGGTCACGCTGAAGACACACGGGAGTCTAGGAAGGGAAAGAACAGCCACTCAAGAAAGTATAGGCTTCCTCACTTAAGACCGGGGTTCTTTGGAGGATCAGAATACAACGGCTCTCCCTCCATCTTCAGGGACTAGTCCAGCCCACTGTCATGCCTTCCCAGGCTCTGTCCCACTAAAAGTTCATGGCGATCAACTCCTTTTCCACGACGTCCCGAGATCGAAGGAGGAAAGAGGGGTCCCCCTGTGTACACTGCCTCCCTGTTTTCCCTCCTAACTGAACGCCTTTCTCCCTCCTTTGAACACCACTACTAAACAGGGTCCAACTTGGGGTAGCCGGGGAGATTTACTCCCGAGATGAACCGGAGTCGCATGCTGTTTTTTGCGGAATGACTTAATGTCCTCTTCAGCGCACCCCTGACAGCTGAAATATCCCCTAATGACTCAGTTTGGCGGCAGAGTTCTGTGGATCCGGGGAAGGCTGAGGAGGATGTCAAATGTCAATAAATGAGCGATCCGTAATTGTAGCAGTTTGACGCCCCGAGGCAAGCCAGGGAACGGTGGCTAGGTCACAAGGTCGCAGAGGGTTGACAAAATGCAAGCACCCGAGAGTTCTTGGAGTCAACCAGACAAAAAAAAAAAGCGCATCCCATCTTTTCCTCCCTTCAGGCTGAATTTCTCTGTCCCAGCCCCTTCTTCACCACACCCGTTTCCTGGATGTTAGAGCCGTACGAAGTCCCCTTGGTCCTTTTCTACGTAGAGTCGACATGGCCTCGTTTCTCGAGGTGTCCCCACGATCTCTTTTTTTTTTTTTTTTTGTCTTGCTCACTCAAGTTTTCATGGCCTCCGTCAGAAATTCCGATTCTTTTCTGTCCCGCTTGCTTTCTGACAGGATGATTTAAACTGGAAAGGTCTATGTCAAGGATCCACGAGTGTCCCTAACAATGGAAGGAAAGACCCTCCAATAAATACGCCATTTGTGGCCTTGTCCTTTGACAGGCGTGCGTGAACTGGAAGAGGCCAGGAAAAGCTGGGAAGTCAGAGACACTTAGAGAAGCATTTGCTTAAGCACTCGGTGCCTTCCTCCCGGCTCACCTTCTCAAGCTGTGACCCCGGAGACACCGGGTCACCCGATCAAAAACACGCATCCCCTCTGTCCTCAAGCTAATTTTCAAATTACATATATCATGGTAAAGAAGCCCTCGTGGCGAGCCTTACGGGCTATTTTCAAGATCTTAAATGGGGAATTATAACTGAACACGACACTTGCCTATAAATCTCAGTCAGCGCCACGGTGTCTGGGAGATAGGAACTTCGCTGGGAAGAACAGAGGGGTTAGAAAGGAGTGATTTTTAATCCAGGAGTTTGTAAGCCCAGCACCATGGGTTGCCTGGCTTGAGAGTCAGAGTTTTCCCCAAACCAAGGGGTTTACCACCTCAGCAGTTGTCTCGTCTGTGCCTCTCACAACTGTTTACTTCTATTATGTGTATGTGTGTCTGTCTGTGTGGGGGTATATGCACATGTGTGCCAGAGCCCAAGGACGACAGAAGAACCCACTGGATCCCTAGGGCTGGAGTTAGAGCAAGTTCTGAGCTGCCAACCCACGCTGAGAACTGAACTCGGGTCCTCTGAGAGAGCAGTGCCTGCTTTTTTGCCACTGAATCTTCTCCCCAGTCCTGGGACAGTTTGTCATAAGCTGAGCTCTGTCCTGAGGCTCACTAAGGACAGCAGAGAGTTCTTGGGCCATGTCATTCTTGACAACATGACTTCTGGCTAATGGGCAGGGCTATGTAAGCTGGGGAAGATGGATGTTGTGTGGGTTGGGCCGCCTCAGTCTTAGTCCAGGTTCTATGACTCAGTAGCAATAAGAGCAAAATGTCCCGACCCAGAGAGACTGACCTTGGACTCACCGTGTAGGCCGGTTGGCCTTGACCTTGAGGAGAGCCTTACATGCCTGCCTTCCTGTGCTGGGAATACAGAGTGTGCGTGCCTTTGTGCCCATCTGGGAAGTATGGCTTGAGAGTCTGTGCGTGGCCCTTGGAAGCAGGCAGGTCAGCTTGCGCTTACAGCAAAGACCCATCCGTCTTTGGACTTGCTGGTTTCCCAGTCCCCGTGGACCTTCTACATCTGCTTTGACGTTACGGTGGCAAGTCGGATAACTCTGACAAGACCTCGTGGTTTGACATTGCCAAGATTTTTACTTCCCGGTCTTCTGTAGGAAGTTTAACGACTCCAGATGTAGGCAGATTTTTTTTTTTAAATGTCATGCAACGGAAGATGAGGTTGACCCGATGAGAAGGAAAACAAAAGGATTATTCCTGAAACTTCTAGAGCAAACACTCGCGACACAGTCGTTCTACTCATTATGGTGTGAGCTTTGCCTTGTGGCCTTTAAGCTGCCCGTTGTACTAGCCAGGTGGACCGAAGGAGGAGGGGAGAGACAGGGAAACCTAAATGTGGCCATTGGATCCATCCCAGCACCAGTGTGTGTTCAAACAGCGTGAAAAGGCGTTTTGCAAGTATCGTCAAGAAAAACAAGTGCAGTAATGGAGAGAGACAAGAGAGAAGTTAGGGAACCCAAAGGCTCTAGTCTGGGGTCCCAAGACACAAACAGCTGGTCACTTCATAATCAGAACAATAAGCAGAGGTCAGAGTGACAAGATGGCCCTGGTCAAGCTCCACAAGATAAGTTGGACTCACTGTCATTTCTTTCCCAATGATCCTGGCATCACTGTCTCCGCCTGGGATCCACAGCGCTGACACTGTGTTCTGCTTCCACAGAGGGTAAAGAGACTGCTCTTCCAGTCTCTCCCGGAAGCCCCACAATGGGTCCATCAAGCACCAGGTCCATATTTGATTGGCATAATCCACAAAGAACCATTCTTTCCATGAGAGCTCCTGGATGGACAGGGCATACAGACAGACAGCGTGGCGTCAGGCAGTCATAGCATTTGACAGAGAGGGAAAGACAACCAGAGGAACTCCTTCGGTTTACCTGGTGAAGCTGGGCGTGATCCTGTGACGCTGGAACACAACAGATTTTGATACGCAAAATGAACACACAGAGTGCACACGCAAAGCTTCGATGAACATAGAGTGAACACGCAAAGCTTTCTAAACTACATATTCCTCTCCAGGGAACTTGATGGGTGGGAAGTCTCATCAAAGGCAAGATCTCAGTCATGGAGTAGGCTCCCTTGGATTTGGGGAAAACCATAGACTCAATGGCATGTACCCCGCTGCCTGTGACTCAGCAGACACATGCATGAGCATGCACACACACACACACACACACACACACACACACACACACACCTCCTGCCTTCCTGCCTTCCCAGATGTGGGACCCTGCCACTGTGTGCCTCTGTTTCTCAGTGTCTGCTCCATTTGCCCCCTCTCATGGTGGCTCCAGATGAACCAACCCCCTGTCTTGGTTCAACTAGAACTTGAAGAGTACATTAAGATCTCTCTGACAGGGCTGGAGAGATGGCTCAGTGGTTAAGAGCACTGACTGCTCTTCCAGAGGTCCTGAGTTCAATTCCCAGCAACCACATGGTGGCTCACAACCTTCCGTAACGGGGATCCGATGCCCTCTTCTGGTGTGTCTGAAGACAGCAACAGTGTACTTATATACAAAATAAATAAATCTTTAAAAAAAAAATATCTCTGACAGCCCATGATGTATCTTTACAAGGGACAGAATGACAGAAAGGTTCAAAGAAAGGGTAAAAACCAGCAGAAGCAACCAGTTGGAACAATTCAGCGTGCAAGGCACAGATCTTAAAACATGGCTGCTAAGCTAGGCATGGTGGCCCGTGCCTGTGACATGCTCTCTCTTCCTTTCCTACCTTATCGGGAAGATCCTTGAAGACCTCATGCCCAGGACACAGAGCCTGTCATACTTGCCACAAAAACCAGGTGACGTGAAGGACTTCATTGACACCTTGTGCAGCCCTCCCCGCCAGTCACAAGGTGTTTTATTACCTGTTCCCAAAGCTGGCCACTTTGCATCAGAAATTATAGCGGACAGCCACGAATGACTTTCCGCGATACCACGTGGCAGAGCAAGCAAATTAACACCAGAGGCAATAAATGCCAGGCTTGAGCATGAAATACATCCCCATCACCCTGGGATTAAGAATTTTAAAATAAGGCTCAAATCACCCAGCATCACACAGAGTTCTCCATGCTCTGCCCCGGGCTGTGGAAAGCACCATGATGAATATGTGTGCACATCCATGATGAATGCATGTGCATGTCCATGACGAATGTGTGTGCACATCTGTGTTATTGGTCCTTTTCCTTTTGCCTGCATGGAAATCGAACTTGAACCTAGAACCTTCTGTGTGCTAGGCAAGGGCTCTGCCCGTGAGCTGTGGATCTCCAGCCCTATCTTCCCTTCCTCATTACCCAGTCAGCAGACGCATTCCTCGCATTCCTCGGTGGGGTCTCTGTAAGTGCATCATGAACAGGGGAGAAAGACGGTGGCTTGATGGAGCTGCTCGGCTGTTTGGTGATGGTCGAACACAATACTGTCAATGCTCAGACTACAGAGTCGTGGGACCAGATGGCCTGGGGGACCTTTCACAGGGACACTTTCTGAATCATGAATAACGAAAACGTGTCCACAACCGCAAGGAACCAGAGCTCTGGGTAGAAGTCACAGTGCATGCAAAGGTCCCCAGGTAGGAGGAAGTCTCGCATGTCTGAGGCATTGTATAGTTCAGGAGTGGCTCCCGTCCACTCCCCGGCAAGAATCCCTAGTGAGCCAAGGAGATTTGAATCAAGTGTTGGGTGAAGGAAGGTGGTGTTTCAGAAAGCAACAGAGCCTGCGGTTCCTCCCTGCTCCGTGCTCCGTGTGAAATTTCTGACCATGGTGCATTGCGAGGGATTCCTCAGTT
Organism: Rattus rattus; assembly: GCF_011064425.1. Classification (NCBI taxonomy): domain Eukaryota; kingdom Metazoa; phylum Chordata; class Mammalia; order Rodentia; family Muridae; genus Rattus; species Rattus rattus. The sequence continues at coordinate 147,996,909 of NC_046158.1, read as the reverse complement.
TCTCTTCCGTCATCGGAGCACTACAGCCTCCAACAGGAAATCAAAAGCTCGGGCTGCGGCGGATGGGCCAGGGCTGTGGACCAGGGCTGCCGCGGGTGGGCCAGGTTGCTGCGGGTGGAGCAGGGCTGCTGCGGGTGGACCAGGGCTGTGGATCAGGGCTGCTGCGGGTGGAGCAGGGCTGCTGCGGATGGATCCGCGCCTGCTAAGCATCCTTTCTCCTGTGTGAGCCCGCCACCTCCATTTCCGTCACTGTGTGCCCATCTTTTTCAGTCTAATGAACTCCAACCATCAGCGCAACTTAAGTTCGGCTGTCTGTTCGTGCATGCTTAATATTAAAAATGTACTAACAGTGTGGCTGAGAAATCAAATTATGCACATAAATATGCTGGCATAGCAGAGGCGGCGGCAGAAGCTGAACTTAGCGGAGCTGACGCCAGTTCACATTTGCAAATCGCCCGTCAATCTGTCATTAAACATGTTATCAAATGATGATAAGTGTATGCTTCTTGCTTGCATTGGTGAGCCGACTCCTCTTGTTGATGTACTGTAATGGGATAATACGTATTAACAGAGCCGTGCTTGGATGAACACAAAAACGTTTCTTCTCTGTCTCTGTTTCCCCTTGTGGCCCCCAAGTAAATGTTTTTGTGTTATCAAATTGCCAATAAGGGGGTGGGGGACATATTACTTTTAATTAGCAAAGCTTGGTGGTGGTGGGGATTTTTTTTTCTTACCAGCTCCCCAACCCCATCCCTGTAATTCTTATATGTTGGCAGAGAGAGAGAGAGAGAGAGAGAGAGAGAGAGAGAGAGAGAGAGAGAGAGAGAGACTCTATTGTCTTCTTTTGGTAAAACGATTCATGTCAGCAGCTCAGAACCCAGCAATTATTCTGAGTCTTAATGCACTGGCCTTGCATCCAAGGCCTTTGCTCTGACAGGCCTGGTCGTTTCAGTTCAGCGATATCAAAGGCAGCAAAGGAAACAGGCAGAGACATTCCGGGTCTGTTAGGAGGCCCAGCACTGCCATTCAGTCCCGTGCATCCTGATGCTGCTCAGAGGAGTCAGATGTGAGAGGGATCGTTAGGGGCCCCAGACGTTCCTCGGAATTTTAGGGTGTCCCTGTGCTGAGTGAAGAGGTTGTCTTGTTCACTATTTCCCAAAGTCGTGAGCTGGGTAATTATGTGAGCCTCCACGGAAACAAGAAACAGCGTTAAAAGCCAAGTGTGGTACCCCAATCACAGGATACCCACTCATCGCAAGACTAAATGCGGGTGGTAGATAATGACTTCCCTAAGTCTTGACAATCAGGCGCCTGTTTTCTGGAGACTTGAGATGCCAGTGGATTAAAATTTTGAGTTATTTGTTCTCATGTTATGCAAGTGAGTGTTGGCCTCCGTGTGTGTATGTGTACTGCGTGTGTGCAGTACCTTTGGAAGCCAGAAGATGTCAGTGAATCTCCTGGAGCTAGAACTCCAGGTGATTGGAGCTACCGTAGAGGAGCTCGGACCCTACCCTGGGTCCTTTGCAAGAGCGACAAGTGCTTTAAACTGCCGAGCCATCTCTACAGCGCCTAATCTTTCAACCAAATATAAATCATACTGAGATATCCATTTTATTTGTCTGTTTGAAACAGTGTCTCACTTTGCAGCCCAGGCTGGACTGGATCTCACTGGGTAAACCCAGGTGAGCCCTGGATTCACAGAGAGAAGCCTGCCTCTGTCTCTCAAATGCTGGGATTGCAGGAGTGAGCCAACAGACCTGCTTCAAAATTTTAAGAGGTTTTGGTTTGGTTTTGTTCTTTAATGAACGCTTCAATTCTTTTGGATATTTTTGACAAACAATGGTGCTGTCTACTTTGTGTGTTACTCTCAGAAGCATCAGAATTCCGTTTCTTCACCAGCTATCTACCACAGCGTCTCAGAAATCTGGTTACTCAACCACTCAGCAGAAATATACTAGGTCTGCTGGTATAGGCCTGGCATCTCAGCCAATCAGAAAGCTGAGACAGGAGGATTATAGATTAAAGGGTAGCCTGGGCTACTTGGGAAGACCCTGTCTCAAAAAAAATTTGTAAAAAGGGTTGGGGTGTAGCTTCATTTTAGAGCACTTTTAAAACAGGGTTCAATCGTGTAAGTATTAGGGGAGAGGGAGTGCAGGAATTCCCTGCTGCGTTCTGACTTTGTAGACTCAGACAGATGGACAGAATTCCTGCCCTTTCGAAGCATCTGGTGTTTGGGGAAAAGACAGAATTTGTTACAGTTTCAATGTGAAACATCCTCCAGGGGCTCTCGTGCTTGAACTTGGTCCCCAGCTGGCGGTGCTGTGTGGGAAGGCTGAGGTAGAGTCGTGTTGAAAGGAAGTGTGGCACTGGAGGCGGGCCTGGAGATTTTATAGCCTAGCCTACTTCCTCATGTCTCTCTTTCTAAGTTGCTAACTGTGGTGGTTTGAATATGCTTGGCCGGGGCGGGGGTGGAGGGGCGCGATTAGGAGGTGTGGCCTTGCTAGAGGAAGCGGGTCACTGTGGGGGGCGGGGCTTTGAGAGAGCTTCCTCCTAGCTGCCTGAGGATGCGAGTCTCATGTTTGCCTTCAGTTGAAGAAGTACATCCCTCAGCTCCTCCTGCACCATGCCTGCCTGGATGCTGCCATGCTCCTGCCTTGATGATAGTGGACTGAACCTCCGAACCTGTAAGCCAGCCCCAATTAAATGCGGTCCTTTACAAGAGTTGCCTTGGTCACGGTGTCTCCTCACAGCGGTGAAACCCTAACACACTAGTGGAATGTTGCAGGTCTCTGTAGCGCTCCGGCTCGTGTGCCTTCCCCAGCATGAGTGTCTTGTTCTCTCTGAGCCAGTGAGCCAAAATAAACCCCTCATCTCTTCTGTTGCTTTTGTAAGGGGGCATTTATCACAGTGCCAGTAAAGTCAGAGCAGCCTTTTTTAAATTCCCGCCTAACAGTTTGTTGCTGTGATGTAAAATGTAAGTGGAGGTGTGCAGGGGTGAGATTGCATGGCATCCCCACGCTTGGAGGGAAGCAGCAATCTTTGCCATTAATCATGACAAAAGGTTATTGCGCTCAGGTTTCCTGGCTCCTTGTTTACACGTGTTTTGAAATTAACATCGACTTCTTGCCATTTGTGTTTGTCCGTAAGCGAGGCGAGCCGCAGGCTAATGATTAGAATTATTGTTACGAAGGCACTAATTAAAAGAATATTCTGTCGCAAGGCTTCGTGGGAAGAGCACTTTATCGTTGCAGACATCGGGGCTGAAGTGTGGGGAGGGATCCGTGAGACAGGACGAGTCACCGAGGCCAGGATTAAGAATGGGTCTCCAAGGCACCCCCACCTTCCCCCCCCCCCCGCCACCTTTTAGAGCACTTTCCCACCTAAGAACCGCGGAGGAGCTCCTGGGTTCTCATCATTGGAGTCTACGCTGTTGCTTGGTTTTTGGTTACTTTGTTTTACTGTGTTTTCTTTTTGAGATTTTGGAGGATGGCAGGGGTGGGGGTGTCCCTGGAGAGACGGCTGGAAGGTTAAGGCACTTGCTGCTTGCTACGCTCCCAGAGGACGTGGGTTCAATACCTAGCACCCATGTGGAACGACTCAACAGCTGCCAGTAAATCCAATCGAGGGGTGTAGGGGTGAATTGTTAGTAGTCACTGAGCCCTTGGTGGGTTAAGCTTTCAGCCGCCCACCAGAGCTCTCTGGATTGGAGAATGAAACACACACACACACACACACACAGAGAGAGAGAGAGAGAGAGAGAGAGAGAGAGAGAGAGAGAGAGAGAGAGAGATTAATTTTCAATATGTCTTACTCGTTCAGTGTCAGGGCACTTCCTGAACCTCCCTGCAGCTAGCTCACACTCCCCTCTGGTAATCCACAGTTAACACCTTTTCAATCTATATTTTAACTTTGCTACCTCAGACCCAGAGGACTGGCCCATGTGGCCACTTACCCTGGTGTCACATGTCAGCAGAACCTTCAGTGTGATCTCTCTGCTCACCCGTCACAGCCATTCTTCTGTTCTTCCTCCCCCACCGTCCCTCGCCCTCGAAATCTAAAAGTCCCGCCGCCCTCTGAGTTTCCGCAAAAGAGAAAATCATGCTTTTCGTCTGGAAGGTTGGGAGATTGGCACGGGAGGATGCGTAAGACGCACAAAAGAGCCACTGGGTCGGGAGGCCGGGGCTGTGGATTTCTTCTGCTTCTGAAAGGATTTCTGTGTTGCTCCTGGGATCCGTTTCTGCACTCGTTGACTCCACGGTCCTCTGTGGTCCTTGTGATCGCTGTGGCAAGAGCTCAGTGCAGGTGCACAGAGGAACACAGGAGACAGGGAGGGGTTTATTGCAGAGTAAAGTGGAATGCTCTGGAGGACTGAGCGTGGTGAACCCTTGAGCCAGCCTTCATCTTGGGCGGGCTTTATATTATTCCAAAGTGTTTAGAAGGGACAGTTTCCCCTGAGGATGCTTCCAGCCCCTGTAATTGACAGGCCGACTGGACGGACGGTTAAGGGAGGGCATGGTGGTGTGTGTCTCTTTAATCAGAGGCCCTCCAACTGGACAACGATCACCTGACCTTTCAGGCAGTTCAGAACTTCGTGGGTCCACCCAGGGCCACAGATACACCCTGAACCCATTCTTTTGGCCGTGATCAACATCCATGGTTTCAGTTTCCAGTTTTACACGGTATTGATGATGGGGGCGGGGCTATTCTCGAGGATCTTCAAGTTAATAACTCACTAGCTACCTAACGATTTGACCGGAGTAAGGCCCGGGATAGGTGAAAATACAAGTCCTTCTGCAGAGGTCAATGTTTCCCCGCTGATTGGCTTGTGCGGAGCCTTGAACATTTTTAATGGCTCCTTGTTCTTTTTCCCCCCTCCAAGAAGGTCTCAAAATAAGAAAGGGTTCTGCTCTATGAAAATATGTCAGACCTTCTCCCGTCATCTGTCAGAGCGGTTTACACTCGTCAGTGCCCCCACTAATTTGTGGGCGTCATAAAAAAATCTATACAGCCATTGCCAGGAGGCTGATCTTAGCAAGTGCTGAGTCTCAGACATCGTGTAAAAAACCTGGATTTAGACAGATTTCTGGACGTTTCCCAATGTCAAAAGTTAGTTGCTGGTCAGTAAGGTTGAGGCTTATATTGATGTTCAGATCCTTGTTTACAGAAATTCTTTTCCCATCTGTGTCCTGGTCACAGTGTTGGTAACTGAGTTGTCTCGGTATCCTTTGCACACTTGTGTGTGTGTATGTGAGAGAGAGTGTGTGTGTGTATGTGTGTGTAAGTGTATGTGTGTGAGTGTATGTATGTGAGTGTGTGTTTGTGTGTGAGACTGTATGTGTGTGTAACTGTGTGTGAGTGTGTGTGTAACTGAGTGTTGTGGAAGTGTGTTTGCGCCAATGTCTCGGTGGGCGTGTGTATATGTGGTGTGTGTGTATGTGTATGTGTGTGTGTGTGGGTGTGTGAGTGTGTATGTGTGTGTATGTGAGTGTGTGTATGTGAGTGTGTGTAGTGTGAGTGTGTGAGTGTGTGTGAGTGTGTGAGAGAGTGTGTGTGTGAGTATATGTGTGTGTTTGTGTGTGAGACTGTATGTGTGTGTGAGTGTGAGTGTATGTGTGAGTGTGTGTAACTGAGTGTTGTGTGAGTGTGTGTGTGAGTGTATGTGTGTGTGTGTAACTGAGTGTTGTATGAGTGAGTGTGTGAGTGTATGTGTGTGTGAGTGTGAGTGTGTGTGTGTGTGTGTGTGTATACAGTGCTTGTATATGGCTCCAAGCTCATTTACATGTGTGTATGTATTTGGGTTTGTGTGTAGCCCTTTTAAAGGCGGGGTCTCCTACTGCACCCGGGACCCTCCTTGATGTAGCTTGTCTGACTGGCCAGGAATCTCCAAGACTCCTGTATCCACCTCCCTAGTGTTGAGATGACAGCAGCTCCGCAGACAACTTTGCTGGTGCTGTAAGCAGCCTACTCTATCCCAACACCTCGTCTAATGCAATAGATCCACACATTTACTCATTCGACCTATGGGTTCAGCAGCTCCTATGGCCAGAACTTGAGATAGGTCAAGTCTTCCAGGAGCTGCTTTGGGAAGGTGATGGTTATGCCCAGCCCAAAAGAAGCAGCTTCAAGAACAACGGGGAGGAATGCAGTGCTGGCCTCGGTCGGCTTCTGCCCTCGGGGTTTCCAGGCACCAGTTGTTACACAGTGGGCTGGACCCGAAGGGACGGAGCTTAGCTGAGTGGGTGGGTTAGCAGGATCTCCGACGGTATGAGTGTGGGAGAAATAGCCTTCCCTGAAGACGCTTTTCAGCGAATCAGCTCTCCTTACTGGGGGGTTAACAGGTGCCAAATAAATCTTAGGGAGCGGATAGGGGTATTACAGTGAAGGAATATTATTGGCTGGGGCTGAGGTGCTTCATTTGCATATGCTTGCGGACACGTCCTTATAGGGAGAGAAGTTTAGCCTATCATTTGGCCACCAGGCTACAGGACTACCCCAAGGTGGTGGAGAGGAAGGTCACAGGGGCATGCAGGCTCAAAGCAAGGAGGAAACGGCCCTACTCCTCCCGGTCTCGGGACACAATTTTCAGGGTTCGAACACATCTTGACCTCAGTCATGCTCCAGACTTGGCTTCCCGAGTCACGTGGCTTTCCGTCCCACAACGCTACTTCAGAAAAGTTTAGGGAAGGCTTCTCCAAGACGGGAGATCTGAACTGAGAGCAGAAAGAACAGAAAAGGAAAACAGATATCTCCAAGAAGTTGGACTAAACCAACTGCCAATCCTGGGTGCGAACAGTGATGTCATAGCTTGCCTGGGTTTTGAAACGATGCGAGAGCTTACAGCCGCAGGAAAGACCATTCATTCAGAATGGGGTACACCACTTGAAACCGAAGGGTTCTCTAATGTCTTTTTTTAAATTATGACTCCCATTGATGTCTTCTGGAAATTACAAAAGAGCTCCAAATGGTCTGAGAACAGGGGTTATTGGTTTTCAAACGTGAGGACTAGCTACCAATATCTTAAAATCCCAGAAACCGACTTGAATATCCAGATTTCCAACTTCTCAAAAACCTTGGGAAAGCCTCACATTGCCACATAGAATCACTGGAGCTAAGGACCGCATAGGGTATAATTTCTCTAGTTTACCATGGTTCTTACCTCTTCCTGCTTCATGCAATCTACAACGTACATATTCAGATCTCGGTATCACGGTCTGCGTTAGTGAGCACAACGTCACAGATGAAGTCTGAAGGGACTCTGGCCAACTGGAGCAACCCTGGCTCTGTCACGCCTTGCCCTTCTCCCCCACTCCCTCTGCCTTGCTAAAAACCCATTAGATCCCATTCCTACAGCCAGCCACCAAGGTCTCTTCTCTCATTTGACCACTTCCTCCTCCTGAGGCTGACGACCAAGGTCCAGCTATCAAAGCATGAAGTCCAGCAATCGAAAGCCCCCTTTGGCCCACTTAATTAACACACCCAATCAAGACATACCACAGTGTCCTAGCCCGTTGCAACAGCCCCCCTCCTTTTTCTCTTCTTAAATGTTATACTTGCAAGGTCCTTTGCCGCTGTGGTCTGCAGTCAGCACTTTCATTTGTCTTCCCCCCCCCCTTAATAAAGGATCTCTGTGAAAACAGGTGTTTGGGTGTGGCTTGTGCCTAATCCAGGGTCTGAAAGGAAGCACCCTCCCCCATCCCACCCTTCCACTATGCCAGGGTCTCCTTCAAAGGGTATTGACCTTGACCGTTCCTTGTGATGAGTTTATAATCTATTAAGACATGTATAACTAAAACTTAATAGTAGAATGTTTACCTCACACATAAAGCCCTGGGTTTAATTCCCAACACTACAGAGTCCTGTCTAGTCTACGATGACTTTGAACTCTTGATCCTCCCCCTCCCCCAACACACACCCCTGGTTGTCATAGGCGTGTACCGCCACACCCAGTCGATGTCTGGAGATCAGCCCAGGGTTTTATGCATGGTAGTCATGCACTCCTCCGACTGGGCTCCAGCCTCTCTCCAGCTTTCTTTTTATTTAACAAACAGTCACGGTGTGTCTAGTATATAAAAGTGAATGTGCTAAAAAAAAAAAAAAAAAAAAAAAAAAAAGATTCAGAGTTAAAAGATTCAAGCTTGTCTCTAGAAGCTCACAGATTTCTGGGAAGAAAAACTATAATTATAACAGTGTCCTTTAAACACATACTCTATTTAGTCAAAACACTCTGAGATCTGTTACCTCGCCTGGTCCCTCAGGAACATAAGTGTGTTGGCTTGTTTTATGTCAGCTTGACCCAAGCTAGGGTCATCTGGGAAGGGGTGATCAGAATTGGCCTATAGGAAGCCTATAGGTCATTTTCTTGATCGACGATTGATGTTGGAGACCCAAGCTCATGTGATAAGTACCACCCCTGTTGAGGTGGCCCTGGGTGCTATAAGAAAGCAGGATGAACAATTCATGGAGAACAAGTCTCTTCCAGGTCCTCTGTTTCAGTTCCTGACTCCAGGTTCCTGCCTGGAGGTCCTGCCCTGGCTCCTTGGGATGACAGACTTTGAGCTGGAAGCTGAAACAAGTCCTTCCCCCAGCCCAGGTTGCTTTATGTCATGGTGTTTGATCTCAGCAATAGAAACCCCACCTAACACACTAACCTAAGAGTACTGCTGGTGTTAGGCTGGGTCTTTGCAGAAAAATGGACCCGGGTGAGTGAATGTGATAGCTTAGACAGGAAAGCATCTGGGAAAAGACTCAAACTGTGGGTCCTCTCTTCCTCCAGGCTCTCTGCTAAGTTACCTAACAAGGCACTCTCCTATTCAGGAGTCAGCAAACCTGGCCGTCCGCCTATTTTATAAATAAAGTTTTATTCGGACCCAGCCATGCCACTTGCTTTCACAGGTCATGGCTGTTTCTACGCTTTAATGATAGCCTCTCAGGGTTGCAGCAGAGACTGCAAGAGCCTAGAAAAACTAAAATGCCCTTTATCTATCGCTTATGTGAACTTTTACCAACCTTTGGCCTACAGGGGAGCTGCTTAGTGAGGGTGAGAGCTTGAGGAATGAAGAAAAGACCCCTGGCAGCGTCCCCTTCAGGAACTAAAGGAAAGGTCACTGTCCACACGTCGGCCCCTGGAACACCTGTCAAAAATTCTCAGGGCGAAATTAGATCTGCAGCTAGGCTTTGTCATTCCATGTAGCAGAATCTCTATCGTACAATGAGGGGGAAAAATCGCTATTATATTGTGGATATAAATGTCACCTATAAGTACTGAGAATTGGATAGGAAGTCTGAGAATCCAGGAATAGTGCCTAGATTCGAGCCGGGACTGAGAGAGTAGAGTCCACTGCCCTGCCTTGACCGAGTTCCTTCTGAAACCCGGGAGAAGCTGGTGGCTTTCACACCTGCTTGCTCATGACAGCACCTTCTGAATGAGGTTCCTGCCTGCCCACCGGACAGAAAGACTGCCGTCGAAGAATCCCCTTCTTTCCAACCAAGCCTTTGAGATGGGATACTGCCATATCCTGCTTTTAATCCCCCCGAAAGAATGAGAAGGAGCCAAGAGAAATGGTTGGTATTATTAAGCAAGAAGAAGAGGAAGAGGAAGAGGAGGAGGGGGAGGAGGAGGAAGAAGAAAGGGATTTGGAATTTTGTCTGAGTGACTCCTTAGATTTCTCTCGGCCACTGGATGTTGAGGGTCTTACCTCCTCCCATGCAGGGATTTTATAGCAATGACTAATTATTAAGACTGTGGGGTGCTGAACTAAGAGTAGAATATAAACATTATTCGAGTGCTACCAATGACCAGAACAGAAGGGCAGTGGGCTGAGAAGCCTGAGGACCCCTAACATCGGAGGCCACAGATGTGGAAGGATCTGTCTTAAATACCACCTTAGAGCGTGGGGATTTGGGCCAAGGGTCAGGACCGGACCCAAATCCTGCAGCCCACGAATCCGCTCTGCCTCACAACTCTTCCTGGAGTCCATCTGCCTTCCCCCTGGGGCAAGAAGCTCACAGAAGCCACCCCCGGCCACCACCCATTCTTCCACCCTGTGTATGCGTCAACAGTGACGAATTTCTGTGGAACAAGCATCCTTTAATCGCCAATGTCCTCGAAAGACCCGTTCCCACAGGAGCCATGCTTCTTCTCAGAGAGTTGGCCTAGCTCAGCCAAGGTCCCGGGGCCAGTCAGAACTGGGGGAATGCCATCTTCATTTTGTACACAGCTTTCAACCGTGGGTATCATTTTTTCAGGTATCATGCACATTGTTTGGTAGACAGGAGCTCTCACTGGCCAGGAACTTGCGAGGCAAGCTATGCTGGACAGCCATGAGCCCCAGGCCTGCCCTTCGTTCCCCGGGAGGTATGGGGAGCGGGGCGGGGAGGGCTATAGGCATGCACCGCCACCACCCTCACCACTTTCTGCTGGATTCTAGGCGTGGAACTCAGGTCCCCATACTTGCATGGCCTGCTCAGCTCCACAGAGGGTCATCCCTCCCAGGTGGAATTCCACTACGTAGACTCCCAATGTTTCACACCTCGTTTGCCCATCCCCCCCCACCTTGCCCCCGTCATTTAGGATGACCAAGAAAGACTGTGTTTTATCAATTGCTTTGGAAAGTTACAAGCTTATAAAATAAACACATATTTCATTAGAGTCAAATCAAAACTCAGAGTGTATTTTTGCTGGGCACGAATTATTGCATCTGAGGGCTAATTCTTGTCCCCTGTCACCTCTTCTGTCTCCGAGCTTCGGGAATCTTCCGGCTCCTGATGCTAATTCCCATTTAAAAGCCATTTAATTGAGAGAAGTCCAGAAAAACTCAGCCGCTCAATAAAAATTTCAGCCCATCAAGAGAGCCTGAGCGTCTTTCTGGTTTAAGCCTCTTTGTGAGAACTCCTCAAGGCCCCTCCCCCAGCTCCCTTCTCAACTTTGCCTTTGAAAAACAAGGTCTTCACCACATTGCAAAGGTAAAGTTGGTGCTGCCCTCTGGCACTGGTGCTCCGGTAGCTGCAGAAGGACCCTGGGCACCGCCATGCCCAAGGCACACATGGGGCCTTCTGCTGGATCCCTTCCCATCCCTTTTTTTTCATGGAGGACATGGCATTTAAGAACGCCACCACTTGTGTTTTCCACACAGGATGCGCCTGCTTAGTCCAAGGCATCTGGTTTTGCCCTCTTCTTCCCCATCTACAACCACAATGCTAAAGAAGGGGCTGGGGAGGGTCTGTGGGTGGATACTTGCTACGTGAAGACATGGATCCAAGTCCCCAGAAGCCATGTCGCATCCAGACCCAATAGCACAAGTCTGTAATCTTTATGGAGAAATGGGGGGTGGAGGCAGGGGATCTCGCAGACCGGCTAATGTGTCACCAACAGCATTTGATACCGTGTGCTTCTGACCGTAGCACTGAGCAGTGGACACTCAGGCATCCACAGCTTTGGAGCGCAGTCCAACAAGGCCGCTCTGGGATGCTTGAGACCCTGTTCCCAAAACCAACCCCCCTTTAAAACAGACAGTTGTAAAACTTCAAGAGGCAGATAAGAAAGTCAGGTGAGGAGATTGAGTGGGGTGGATCTGGGAGTCGTTAGGGGGGAAGTGGGGGAATATGATTAAAATCATTACATGAGATTCTCAAACCATTAACTGAAATATATTTTAAAGAAAGTTGAATGAGTGTATCTGTGTGACAAGAACATAGAAGAACATATATGTTAAAGCACTTAAGCAGATGGCTATATATCTTTAAATAATGATTAGAATGGGAGTGTTTGTAAAGCAGGGGACTGATTCCTTCCCAGTGAAATCCCTAACATCAGCAGAATCCTTACCGGAAACTTCACGAGGACTGGAGAGCCAGCTCCTGTCTCAAAACTATGTGTTGCTTTTACAGAACCAAGTTCAGATCCTAGAGATCTTGGCTCAAAATCTCCTCACCCCTAACTCCAGCTCCAGGGGATCCACACCTCTTCTGGCCTCTGAGGGTACTGCCCAAATGTGCTCACACACACACACACATGTGCACACACACACACACACACATGCACACACACATACACACATGCACACACATGCACATACACACATGTGCACACATACACAGAGAAATAGATACATGATAGATAGATTGATTGGTTGGTTGATTGATAGATGATAGATAGGTAGATAATAGATAGATAGATAGACAGACAGACAGAGAGGTAATTTAATAGGTAATCATGGTAAAAATGCAAAAGTCTATAAAACCAGTATTCTTCCGTGTTGCCAGATCCCAGCACTGCCCACATCCCAAAGTCTGTTTTCTTGAATTTAAAACAAGAGCGAGAAGTGTTCACATGGTATTTAAGCCTTACATTGGACTTGAGACAAACTCAGACTTTCTTTTGAGGGGGCAGAGCAGCCTCTAGCCTTGTAACCCTACTCTACCGCTGGTCTCTGTCTCTGAAAAGGTTTTAGTGTCTGCAGTGTTTTAACTCAGATGGGCTGAAGGACTCATTACCGTGGAGGTTCTGCTGGTTGCAAAATCCCCACTTCTTGTGAAGCGCATTACTCTAGGGTCTGCTTCTCCTCTCAGCCTCAGCTCTCGTTATCTCGCTGTTCCATCTCCGATTTAAAAAAAACAAACAAACAAACAATGGTATGCTTTCTTCATAAATATTTCAGATTGAGCACTTGGGGTTTGGTCTCCTCTGAAGTCCAGAAATTGATGTCTCTTTGAGGAATTTGCAACTTGAGTCAGGCCTCCCTGAGCTGAGCCAGCCACGCCCTAACTTGAGGCGGGCAGCCAGTCTATCAGCAGCACATAGTGTGGATACGCAGCTCAGGTATCTGCCTCTTTGCTAGCAGATGGCAGCCTGTCCCTTGGCGTGTTTCTCAGTACACAGCATCCCTGCATCCGAGGGCTAAGCGTCTTCTTGTGCAAACGGATCCATCAGTGCTGTCGGGATGGGTGAGGAACACCTTGAAAACAGCTGGTGAACTGTGCTGTCCCTTCCGGGAAAGTTTCCTCTCAGCTGCTCACTCCCAAGACACTTTCCTGTCTCTTAAAATACAAGCTGGAAATGCCTCTGTCCTTTACCATAAGAAAGCCTGCCCTGTCCTTGTCACAGGTCAAAGCCACCTTTCTAGAAACCCCTTCCTACGTTCAGTCCCAGGCTAGGGTTAGGAAGGTAACAAGCCGTGCAGTGCCTTCCGTACATTTTCCCTGGCCCAGGCGATTGAAAGTTTTACAAAGTCACGTTAGGTTCTTAGGCTAGAAAGAAAAAGGTTGAGATGAACCCAAGTTTAAAATTTTCTGAAGATCCAGAGACTCCTCTTCCAAAATGAGCCTTGGATTCTGTTTCTCATTGTTGTGTGTGTGTGTGTGTGTGTGTGTGTGTGTGTGTGTGTGTGTGTGTGTGTGTGTATCCGTGTTCGTGTGCTCACAGGTCAGATGCACATGTCTCTGTATGCTTTCTTTCTCACTCCCCACCGTTGCTTTTTTTTTTTCTTTTCCTTTTTGAGACAGAGTCTGCCCCTGAACCTGGGACCCGCTGATCCAGCTAGGCTGGTTAGCAACTGCGTTCCAGGCATTCCCCATGTCTTCACCTACCAAGTGCTGGGGTTATGAGTTCAGGCAGCGAGTGCCGCAGTAAGTGACTGGGAGAGGAACCTGGGTCCTCGGGCTTACACAGCGAGTGCTTTATTAACTGAGCGTCTCCAGAGCCCCTGGGTCTGTTTCTTACAAGAAGAAAAGGTTTGCTAACAGGAGGAAGGACCAACTCTAAAGCAGGCCTGGGGTCTTTGAGTCCACTCACTCCGAAGAGGTGGACTTCCTGTGACGAAACACAAATAATCCAGAAGGTTGACTTGAGAGACCAGGGAGACTCAAGACAGTCACTCAGGAAGGAATCTGACCAGCTTGAGAAACAGAAAGTGGAGTGAGTGTTAAGGCAGAAGGATGATGGCAGGGACCGTGAAGCTGGGCTCAGGAGGCCAGGGAACAGAAGAGCTTAAAAGCTGTCAAAGCGGGAGGTTCTGAGGAAGGGCTGGAGAGGTCGAAGCCCAGGAATGGAAGGCATCCTGTTAGCCAGTGAAAGATTGCATCTCAGTGCAATAAGAGGAAAAGTACCGCTGAGCAGAGAAGGGGGAATCTAGACAGACAGACAAATACATAGATAGATGTATAGATGCATAGAGTCACAGATAGATAAGTAGATACAGATAGATTATACACACACACATAAAAACATAGATGATAGATACATACATACATAAGATGAAGACAGACAGACAGATAAATAGGTAGATGACAGCCCGTTCTCTTGCTCTCCCTCTCCTCTCTGGCTCTCTAGCTCTCTCTATGTTTCTCTCTCTCTCTCTCTCTCTCTCTCTCTCTCTCTCTCTCTCTCTCTCTCTCTCCCCTGTCTTAGTCAGGGTTACTATTGCTGTGATGAAACGCCACGGCCAAAAGCTCACACTTCCACATCACCGTTCATCACTAAAGAAGTCAGGACAGGAACTCAAGCAGGGCAGGAACCTGGAGGCAGGAGCTGCTGCAGAGGCCATGGAGGGGTGCTGCTTATTGGCTTGCTCCCCATGGTTTGCTCAGTCTGCTTTCTTAAAGAACCCAGGGCCACAGCCCAGGGATGGCACCACCCATAGGCTAGGCCCTCCCCCATCCATCACTAGCTAAGAAAATGTCTTATAGCTGATCTTACGGAGGCGTTTCCTCGACTGAGTTTACCGCCTTTGGATAACTCTAGCTTGTGTAAAATTGACACAAAACTATACTGCACGTACCCCTTCTGTTTCCCTTCCTCCTCCTCCTCTTCCAACTCCTAACCTCAAAGTACATTTTAATCCTTACAAAATATTCAGCCAAACATCTACCCAAGCCTTCTTTTTGTCTCAGTTCTGAGAACTTCCCCTCACAGAAGCAGAAGTCGCCTGTGTTGAAGCGCCATCCTGTCCAGCCTGTAAGGCTTGCAGTAATCATCTTTCGCCCTATGAACAAGACTCTGTCTCCCAACACTTGTAAACGGTACACATGCACACATCCATGGTGGCAGTCTCCCAGGCGGGAGGGGACAATGGGAACCTGAACATCTTCTCGTTCCTGGGCAAAAGCCCCAGCTCAAGAAATGATGGCTAGGCCCAGAGTCTCGTCTCTTCCAGGGGAAAGAGAGGCCACTCCCAGTTTGTGAGGGAGCCAGCTTGTTTGGACAAACCAGTCACACTAACGAGGTCCAGGAAGAACTCAAGCGGCTAATTGGAAAATTAATCAGATCACTGGTGTCCCCTGCCCCAAAGATTTATGTAAAATAACGGGAACTTGTCATGTCCCCTTAAGTTATAATGTCACATTGCCTCACTGCTTTATTATCGTGAGCTTGTTTCCCTTTAAGAAAACACATTTTTTATCCTAAGATGGGTTAATGGTGTCTCCTTCATGTCTCTCGTGTTTAAGTGTTTGTTGTTGTTATTTTTTTTCCGGCCCAAGTGTAACCGTTCTTTCAGATTGGTTAGCCATGCAGTTGCTGGCGGCCTTGAGGGTGGGGGTGGGGGCTGTGGTAATTCTTGATGTAACCAATTCTTCTCCGCCTCCTCCCAACCCAATGTTGCTTTCTAGACTCTCCCAGTTGCCAACTAATGAGGCAATAAGGTCTCACCATACGATGTCCACAGGCCACCTGAAAAGCAGCCAGGAGCCTTTGCCACGGCTCAGCAAACCAGCCTGCAGTACTAGAGCCTGAGTTCTGGCCACACATCCCCACTAGCTGGCAGTCTGTGAGCCTGTGATGAGGTGACTACAGTTTGAAGTTTTTATCTGATCCCTTCCTTTGGACACCAGCACCATTCCCCGATTCCAGGGGACTCTCTTTTCTAAAGATGACACAGAGCCCGTCACAGGGTGGCATGTTCCCCAGCATGATGGTGTAGTTCTGTTCCTTAAAACTCGATCTTAAAAGTAAACTAAAGAAGGAAAAGGGAAAAGGAAACCCAGGCACGGTTTCCTCCCCCCAGGGTTTATGTCTTTGCTTCTGTCGGGCTGTTCAACCCTTCCTGGCCAGCGCAGGACAGCCGTGAAGGAGCCATTGCTCAAAGCCGTGCCAAAGACACTCCGGAAACGTGTTTCTCTCTCTCCAGCTACAGAGCTGGCAAGTGCAGGTTTTCTCAAGAGAAGTCCCCCATGAAATGTCAGTATCTGTTTTAGTAACTTCCCATAGGCGTGCACACTTCAGTAGGTGTGGTGGAATCATTTTGCAATATATGAGTGTGTGTGTGTGTGTGTGTGTGTGTGTTCATGTGCATTTGTGTATTGTGTATGTATACGTGTGTACACACGCGCACATGCATGAGTGAGTATGTGTACGTGTGTGTGAGTGTGTGTATATGTGTATTGTGTAGGTATATGTATATGTGTGTACACATGCACGCATGCATGAGTGCTTGTGTACATGCATGTGTGTGTGTGTGTATGCATGTGTGTATGTGCATGTATGTGTGTAAGGGGGGTGTCTCTCAATGAATCCTAGCACTTGTCAACTTAGTAAACTGGCTTGTCAGCAAGCCGCAAGAATCATCTTGGCTTCACCTCCCCAAAACTGGTGTTCTAGGCCTTTGCCCCACTAGCCCAGTTTTCCCTGCGAGTTCGTGAGAACACGGTTCTTAGAGCTTGCGTGGCGAGCCCTTTACTGTCATCTTCCCCGGCCCTCTCTCTTCATTTTTCATCTAGAACTTAAGATTAGCAGACACACACACACACACACACACACACACACACACACACACACACACACACACACACACACACACGGATCCTGAGAGGGAAAAATGAATGACAAAGGTGTACTGTGAGGCCCGTTTCCATCACAATGAGATCTTTTGGCATGCTAGCTTTCAAAGCTTACTAAAATAATCAAATAAAACCACCGTCTGCCCAAAAATCACATAGAGAAAGATCATCCTCTTAGGTGAATAGCGTTCGCAGAAGTTGGTCCACTTTTGATGAGACCGTGAACTTGATTTGTCTCAGGTAAGCTCCATGAATCAGCCCATGTCGTGAACGGTCATCCACGGACACCGTCGGGGACATCTTCTCAGGACTACAGAGAGGAGAGGGGAAAGAAAGGAGGAGGATTGTTTGTTGGTTTCCATTGTCCTGGGGGAAGGTGTGCTGTGTGGTGTGGTTAGTCCTAGGCTAGGAGGAACTCCACCGAGGGTGACTTTAAGGTCAGATAGATTCTAGAACAATGTGCTCCTGAAAGAAAACCACTTGGAGACCAACTGGGTCAAAGTTCGTCTTCCTGAATGGCTGTGTGACCCTGGTAGGCCACTGTCCCACTCTGAGTACTGTATACTTGTATAGAGGAAGATCTCGAGTTGGAACCCAGTCTGGACTACATAGTGAGACCATGTCTCAAAAAAGAAAAAGAAAAAAGAAAGAAAGAAAGAAAAAACTTGCTATTGACACCTCTCCGGTTGTATATTCTCAATAGCTGTTCCTCCCTGCCCATCCCCCTGGGGCCAAACCTTCCATATTTGCACCGAGCACGCTCCAGTCCAGAACTGCAGATGCAAAGTAGTGACAGGGAAAAGCCTTGCTGCCTGCAGATCGACAGGCAAGCCTTGTCTTTGCACAAGAGCGACATTTCCTTTCAATGGGTACCTGCTTCTCCTTTTATGGTTACTTAGTTGCTTAGCAACATTAAACTTGCTAAAAGCGCAGAGCCATCCTGCAGCCTCAACTTCCATGGGGGTGTGTGTGTGTGTGTGTGTGTGTGTGTGTGTGTGTGTGTGTGTGTGTGTGTGTTAAAGGAACCGTCTATTAGGGGAACATTCACCTTTGTGCCAGTGCCATTTGAGGGAAGGAAAGTCTATATTTTAAAAGGTTTCCCAGCCAACGTGAATACGTCTCCCACTTAGCACTCAGAGATGAGCGTATCATAATATTTAAATCAGTTTTGAGAACTCTCTTGGAAAAGGAAAAGGGGGAAATCCCCTGGTGGCATAAGTACCCAGGGAGGCCAAGGGAGTTCATTACCATAGTGACTGATGCTGGCAAGCTGCACTGGGGAACCCAAGGGTGCCAGCTTTCACCTACTATGTGTAGATCACGCACTCCTGACCAGATTCCATTTGGCCTCATGTGAAGGGGGAGTGGCAATGCCAGGGTTCACACACTCCAACTTTGGACCTGGCCAAAGGTTTAAAGAATAGCATTGAGGCAGAAGTCGCCGAAATCGTGTTTCCCTAACGTTCGTAAAGGGTCAAGGGCTAATAACAAAGCTATATGAGGATTGCTGGGCTGAGGAAAACCCTGGCAGGCTAGGGATGGGCTTGGTTGGGAGAGAGCTCACTGATCATGCTCGGGGTCCTGGCTGGCTCTCCATCCAGGTGAGGTAGTGCACCGTTGCAATCTGAGCACACTGATTGTGGAGACTTGTAGGGTTTGAAGCCAGACTGGAATACGTGAGACCCTCTCAAGAAAAAAGAGAAACACACCGGGGAGGGGGTCTTGACAAATTCTCCATAGGAATGGTTTTAAGCTTTTGCCTTTATCAATCTAGTTTCAGACAAGCACGTTAATGATCAAATTTTATTCTCTGGTGAACTCAAACGCGTGAGATGGAATCTTTCTGTCTTAGCAAACGCCGTCATTGATAATAAATTTTCTGCAACCTCGACAACAATTGTCTCTCCACAGTGTGGGAGAGCTGGTGGGGCAGTGGACGGTAACCATACTTCTGGAACTTTCTTCATGTTGCCCTGGACTACGCCTCAGGACAGTGTCAGTTCTGCTGACAGCAGGAAGGTCAAGCGCCTCCCGATAGGCAAGGAAACTTAGCGGAACCCCTTCCTCCGTCCAGCTGAACCTTGCAAGCCCTTAGGGGTGGGTTTCCGTGATGCCAGCTAATAAATACTCATTTCCATAAAATTTGCATGAACAGAGGAAAATCTACCTCTCGCTGTGCAGGGGCTCCAGTCTCATTACACAAAATAGCAGCAGAGTAATCAACGGAGCCACGCCCCCCGCTAGAGACAGGCTGTGAGGTCAGAGATAATATCCGAGGGCTCCCCCAAGTAAGTAACTGGACCCCTGCAGCCCTTTCTAGGTCTCATCCCCTCCCAACCACATGTGCCTTATAAAACAATAGTCTTCAGATTGGAGGCTGCAGTTTCACCTTTGAAGACAATAGTCTTCCGATTGGAGGCTGCAGTTTCAACACGCTGAGGACACACAGCACAGGCCACGGGACAGATAATTGATAAAACGTTTAAAAATTCTCGCACAGGGGCAAATGAGTGCACAGGGTTCTGGAGAGGTGGCTCAATAGTTAAGGGTGCTTGCTGCCCTTGTAGAGGTCCTGAGTTCAGTTCCCAGCACCTATGTTGGGTGGCTCAGGACCGCCTACAGCCCCTGCTTTGTGGGATCCAACACCCTCTTTTGGCCTTGAGGGGCACCAGCACACACGTGACACACGTACATGTAAATAAAATTTAATTTTTTTTAAACACGCAGAGACAGAAGTGGGTGTAGACATCTTTAATCTATATACATGGGGGCTGGAGGCAAGAGGACAAGGATATCCAGGCCAGCCTGGGCTCCGTGAGACTTCATCTCAAAGAGCCAAAGAATAAATGAAAGTAAAGCATAGACAGAGAGGACTGGAGAGATGGCTCAGTGGTTAAGAGCACTGGCTGCTCTTCCAGAGTCCTGAGTTCGATCCCCAGCACCCACTTGGTGGCTCACAGCCATCTGTAACTGCCGTCCCAGGGGATCCAGCATTCTCTTCTGCATCTCTAGGCAGCAGATGTGCATGCCGTGCAGGAAGAAAGGTTCTCAGACAATAATATATCTGATCACGTTTCTCCTCCACCGCCAACTCCCCCCCAGATCCTCCCCACTCAAACTTGTTTTTCTCTACCAAAAATAAATAATAAAGAAATACAGATAACCAAAACAAACTAACAGAATCCAATAAGACAAAAATGACAAAAGAAAGCAAACAAACAAAACACCAGAGACCGATTTATGCTACCCAACTGCCCCTGGGCATGGAGCCCGTCCTGGAGTGTGCTTGATGTATTCTCCATGGTAAGAGACTGATTTCCCCTTTGTCAGAGGGTACCGAGTACATGTAGCTGCTTAGTTAGGGCTGGGACCCACCCCGTCTACATTCCCCCTTTTCAGAAACATACAGAAAAGGAAGCCGTTTCAAACGTGCACAGACCAGAGAGAGAAGCAGCTGCTATAGTTCCACTAAGCTCCGCATCCACTTTGCATTTTAAAGTACTTTTAGGCAATGTGCGTGGTCCTCTTCCCGGAAACTTAATTGCTTAATCAATGAAGGTGTTTTTCAGTGCAGAAAACATTGCATCGTCCAGTGTCCAGTCTTTTTTAAAAATAAATAAAGCATTTACACATATGCATGTGCCTCCTCGTCTGTGAAGACACCATGTACACAAAGGTCAAAGCAGAGCATTGGATCCCCTGGAACAGGTGGTCGTGAGTCACGTGTCGTGGGTGCTGGAAACCCAGCTTGCAAGAGCAGCCAGCCCTCTTCACCAACCAGCCCTCCCCTCAAGCCCTGTAACCCATCTTCCCAGTCTGAAAAGATTGTCTGAGTAATGCTGTCTTGTAGTTTAACCTTAAAAGCAAAGCTGGGGATGACCTTAACAAAACCTGAGCAAACTGCAATTTTCGTGAAGACCTCTGGTATTTCAGCCTGTGGTTGCATGAGGTTTTGAAGCGCTAGAAATGTTGCGGGGCTGGGAGGCTCCGTGGATAAGTGCTTGCTGAGCAAGTGTGTCTCCTGGAGTAGTGATCCCAACACCTCCGTTTCTGCAATGGTGGGGCAGGCTCTAACCCCAGCACTGGAGAGTCGGACAAAAGGACGCCGGGGCAAACTAGCTATCTGCACCAACAAAGCTGCAAACCCCAGGGTCAGCAGAAGCTCTGCCTCAGTAACTAACCAGAAAACAACCAAAGCAGACACCAATGTCAACCCCTACCCCTCAATACACGCACACACATGTCCTTATGCACACTCACGAACTTAGAGATGTACCACACAAGCACACTATGTACACGCACATAAAAAAGAAAGAGGTGGGGGAAGAAAGAAAAGGAAGGAAGGGAGGAAGGGAGGAAGGAAGAAAGGAAGGAAGGAAGGAAGGAAGGAAGGAAGGAAGGAAGGAAGGAAGGAAGAAATTAATTCTTTCAGGCAATAGCCATCTCTCCACCTGGTGCCCTCCTGAAATGTCTGTGAGTTTTGCAAAACCTTACTCCTTCTCAGTGACTTTGGCTAGGGGAAAGAAACCTTTTAGGATCGTGGGTGAGAACCAAGAGCTAAAGTCGGCAGCTTGGAATTCACCACCAAAATAAGAAACCTCTGTGGTGTTCTGCTGTTTCCACCTGCGTGAGGTAAAATAAGAAACCTCTGTGGTGTTCTGCTGTTTCCATCTGCCTGAGGAGGAGGAAGGGGCCGGCTACCGTGCGGGATTGTTGGAGGGGTTACATAAACCGAGTGTGTCAGAAGAATCCGGAGCAGGATTAGCCTTGGAGCATGCACTGGATACACATCGACTGCCTGCTCTGTCTCTGCAGACCATTCCTCTCTCACTTTCACCTCCTACAGCATTGAGCACTTCCCTAAGACGACCTGAAGTAAACATGTCCCCTTTCCCTCTGAGTCGGTCCTTACATGCTGTCCCTCAGCTGCGACCCTTACTGAGCAGTTAGACAAGGTGGCAGCGTGACTCTGACCAACTCATGCTCAGTTCCAGAGCCTTCTACACTTACCACACTGTGATACTGTGCTACTCGTAGCATCTATATGGTGTGATGTCACTGGACACCCCTCAGCTCCCTGCGCCCTTCCATGCCCTGTTGCCCTTTCCTTCAGAAAGACAAGATGGGAATAGAAGTGTTCCCTCTCTCTTAACTAGGTGAACTGTCAGGTTCCTTGTCCCAAACCCACAGTCAGCTCTCAACTTACTCACACAGCAAAGATCTGGGGATGAACTTTCAAGGATGCCCTCTGGGGCTGGAGAGAGGCCTCAGTGGGTAAGAACCTTGGCTGCTCTCACCAGAGACCCAGGTTTCATTCCCAGCATCCTCATGGTGTCTCACAACCATCTGTAACTCCAGTCTCTGGGGATTTAAAGCCGCCTTCTGACCACCAAGGGCAGGGCACACAAGTGGTGCACAGACATACATTTAGGATTGTGTGTGTGTGTGTGTGTGTGTGTGTGTTGTGTGTGTGTGTGTGTATCATATACATCATATAATGATATGTTCCTTCTATCATATATATGATATAGACAACAGATTGTATATGTATGTGTGTATATATGAACACATTAATGTATATGTTTATATATGAACATATATGTATATATGTATATGTGTGTGCATATATGCATATATGTATGTTATATGATGTATGCGTATAGGTGTGTGTATGCACATACATGTATATGCGTACATGTATGTATATATGTGTATAGCTATATGTATATGTACATATATGTATATGATATATGTGTATACATACATGCAGCATATATATATCATATATACATATACACACATATATTATACTCCCTGAAACTCACTCTTATTTGTCCCCAGAACCTGAGTGAGAAAATTAAGGGTGGGACTCTGTGAATTATTCAATGTGGAGCCATGGGACTCCAGGGTTGGTCAACCATGTTCTCTCTTTCATTCCTTTTTTCTGGTTATCATGAGTCCTCAGCCTGTGACACACTGTTGTACCTACCCTGGGAATTCTGCACAAGCTGTCCCAGAGAGAAGAGAATGGCCCAGCCCATGGGATACACATCTTTCCCAATCAGGCGACCCTAGGTTCTCACTCACTGCTTCCATAATCCTGGGCCAGCATCGTGCATAAAGACGTCGCCCTCACTACCAAGTCTTTGTAACCACCTACAACCATGGCGTGCTGTAAACAACCATCTTGCCTCACACCCCTCCCCCTTCCCCCTGAGGTGTTTCCTAGGACACAGGACTTTGAGGCTAAGAAAAAAAAGCAGAGAAGGTCCAGAAGCAGACTAACCCAAAATGAGGAATGACTTGCCCAAGATAACCCAATGTGTGATGTCCGATGATTTGCCCAAGATAACCCAATGAGGCTCCATGTGGTACAGAGAGTTGATGGCTCAGGCCTGCCCTGGCTAGGTCCTGACTCCTCAACTCCCCTTGGTAGGAGAATTCTCCCTGTTTCCCTTCCCTTCTCTTCTGTCCTTCCTAGCCCACACACAAAAGGCCTGCAGGCCCACCGTAGAGCAACGTTAAACCAAGCCCAGCTCCCCTCCCAGTGGCTATCTTGGTAGGTTTAAGGGGCTCGTGCTCCTAAGTACTGGAGGCTGTTTTGTTTTTCAGAAGAAGCTGCCTCTCCCTGACCCCGCTCCAGGCCATCATGTTCAGTTGCCCACAGAAGGTTCTTAGGCTCCAGCTGTGTATTATCTGGAGAACACCCCGAAGCTATGCCTAATTACTGTAGAATTTCCAGGACTGGCCTGGATGGTGAGGGTTGGGGATGTTCTGTGGTCTTAGCTTTTCTTATCTCAATAGATAGCTTAAACCATATAAAGGCGAATGGGTCTACATATGTTCCCACCCCGACCCACATCAAGCTAGAGACCTTATCGTTCCTCAGCACTTTTGATTTGGGGCCCGGGAGAGTTTTAAAGCCTCGTGATCTAACATACAATCAGGTTTGAACAGAACCGCCGTAATGTTCATGCCCCATGTGACCCTTGAAAGGTCTGGCAAGTCTCTCGGGAAATAGCTGGAGGTGACTCTGGACAAAGACAAGGAATGAAGTCAAGCCTAGTGATTACTTCAGGAGGCTGAGGCTAGCCCACATGCACAGAGGAGAGAGGTGGGAGAACCTGCAGTGTTCATTCAGACATATCACACACACACACACACACACACACACACACACACAGACACACACACAGACACACACACACACACACACACACACACACACACACACACACACACACACACACACACACACACACAGACACATATACACACACACACACACACAGACACACACACACACACACACACACAGACACACACAGACACACACACACACACACACACACACAGACACACACAGACACACACACAGACACACACACACACACACACACACACACATACACACACACACACAGACACACACACACAGACACACACAGACACACACACACACACACACACACAGACACACACACACACACACACACACACACACACACACAGACACACACACAGACACACACACACAGACACACACACACACACACACACAGACACACACACAGACACACACACACACACACACACACACACACACACACACACACACACACACACACACACACACACACACACACACACACACACAGTAGTCGCCCGTGAAGGCAGAGGCAGCATATCTCTAAGAGCTATGGATAGTGTCTGACGCAGGGAAAAAAGTTAAGTGGGAAAAAGAATAAGGGGGCTTGTGAGCTGGGGGTGAATGCCACGCCAACTTCAGAAGCTTACACGGCTCCCTGGGAAGACAGGCCATAGGCAGCTTTCAGCCCTCTATACTTCCTGTCCCTTTTCATTGACCTAAGAAGGGTAAGTTCCGGAGAATGTGGATTCTGGGTCTCGTTCACTAGCAGAATTCAATCCTGGTGGTGCAGAAGTGGCACCATGACTCACGGTGACAGAATCTGGTGTGTTGAAAGCTAATGTCAGTGTGTGTGTGTGTGTGTGTGTGTAAAAACAGCTGAAGACTTGGGGAAATTGATGTTGTAACTAGCAAAAGGCCAGTGACACTTCGAAATGATCCATGTCACAGGTACGTTGAACTGCCCTGGGCCACCACGGGAGGCTTAAAAAAAACATATATATATATATATATATATATATATATATATATATATATATATATATATATAAAAACTTGGGATTTGAAAAATATGTGTTTTGCCTGGAAGGCAGTTAAAAAGGCTTTTCTGTGTCAGCAGGCTCCGATCATTTATATATTTTTCCTGCCCACATATTTTATTCATAATGACTATTTTATTCCCCTTTATTATGTCGAGTTAGTGTTGGACATTTCTGTGTTTCTCTTAGAAAACAACCCATTATCTGAATGAGTCACGTGGCTCCGGTTAAACTCTAGCACACCGGGGAACACAGGGTTAAAGCTGAGTCTCCCCTCTGAGCTGCTGGGAAGGAATTTGAGGTTAATATTTATTCTTGTATTTTCCCAAGTGGGAGGTGGGATAGGGCTGTGGCTTGAACAACGGCAGAGAATCAGGGTCGCGAGACTCATTCATTTCCTTCATAGGAAAGGAGGCTGTAGTTGTCCACCAGCAGGCCTAGCAGAGCTGTGGGCCCATGTCCTCTCTTCACGTTCTGCATCAAGAACAGCCATTGTTCCTAGTGGGTCTGAGTCGCTCTGCTATTCCTGTCACTCAAAGCCATTTGAGGATCAGGGACGTGTGGACCCTCCTGAGGACAGTTGGCTCATTATTATGGAGTATGTAGACATACCTGTTATCCTCTGTGAGATGCAAATCCTTAAACCCAGGAGACAAAAGTGGGGGAAATCTCAGAGGTACATGGAAAAGGGGGTACAAGGGGGGGGTCCTAGCAGCTCTTTCCTACCATTGGCCATGTTCTGTGGGCGTTAGCGAATGACAGACAATGGGAGACCCTGAGGTCTACTGCCCTTCCCCTCAACATCTCCCAAATGCGATTAAATATAAAATGCCCCCATGCCTTTCCACACGTGGTCCCAGCAGCTGTGAAACTTTCAGGAGGTGGAACCTCGGTGGAGGAAGTCCTTGCTGAGGATGAGAACTGAGAGTTTACAGCCTGCCCTGTTTCCTGTCTTCTTCACTGCCGGCTCTCCAGTCCCGCCTCTCCAAGATGGACTGGATCCACTGAGACTGTGACCCAGAGTTAATCCATCCTCCCTTAAGTTGCTTCCGGTTGGGTGTTCGGTCACAGCAATAAGAGAAGTGATTTTACACACCAGAATGCTTTAAGAACAAGTACCTTAGGAACACTGAACACAGTCAGAGATGGCTCAGGAGACAGGAGACCTGACCGAAAATTAATTTGCCCTGACAGGTCGGATAGGCCAAATTTTTATTTTATTGCTATGGTCTCAGGGGGAGCTTGGAGAGGCGGATTGGAACCCAAAGACCCAGGGCAAGTGCACTCACTGCTTAGAACTCAGTTCCCTTGTGAGAAATTCGACTGGATAAGAGTCTTGGTCAATGTTAGGCCTTGAGGTAATCACAGACGTACCGTCCAAGTCTGCTAATTGTTTATCTGTTACAGGGCAGCGAATTTCCCTATACTTAGGGTTCACTTTGAGCACCATGTATTTCACAGTAGCTGTACACTGCATTCCAGCATTCTAGACAGGTCTTCTAGCTCAGGGATTAGAAATGTTGCCATCCAGGTGTTGGCTATGGCTTTAGATGACTCCCTGATGCTCTAGGACTCGGGCTTTGGCTTCTTTCTGGCTACTCACAATTGGCTGGTCTCAGCTCCCAGAGATGACCTAGGATCACACCTCCAACATGTGGGTGTCTCAAACCCAACCTTCCAAGAGCAGCAAGAGAAAAGCTCCTGCAAGGAGATAGAAGCCCTGCCTATCATGATCACTAAGGTGACTCCCTTGCCTTTGGCACAGTCTTTTGATCAAGTGAGTCGCAAGCCAGGCGAGATGGTGCACTCCTGTAATACCGGCACCCTTCGGGCTCAGGAAGGAGGACCATCCGCTTGACGCCAGCCTGGGCTACATGATGAGACCCTGTCTAAATAAATAAAATCAAGTTTCAGGTCCCATTTGTGACTGCACAAGAACACAACGTCTGGGGAAAGTGTACAGTCCCTCTAAGAGTCTGTGTGCTGCAATATGCTTATTTTAATTTTGCTGGAATGATTTTTGAAACAGCATTCATGTTGTGATAAGCTAGAATCAGGACTCATAACACAGAACAGAACTGCATGTCATACATACAAGCTTCTGAGCAGAAGAGAATTGCCCAGAGTCAGAATTACCATTAAAAATCCCTTAAGCCATCCATAAAATATACTGTGTGTATTGTATTGTGTGCCACCTTGAGTTGTAATTCATACAAACGCGGACGTCTTAAAAACCTTTCAGCCAGATTTGGGGAGCAGCTATACACAGAATCTGGGTATTTTACCCATTCATTCTTAATAATATTTGTATGATAAATGAATGTAGATTTTTAAAAATGTTAAGACATCCTTCAGGCCTTTAGACAGAGCTCCCTTCTGTTTTTGAAAAGTATTTATCCAGGGATGGAGGAATAGTTCAGCAGTTAAAAGGGCTTGCTGCTGCTCTTCCAGAAGACAGTTTGCTTCCCAGCGCCTATGTCAGATGCCTCACAAACACATGGGACTCCAGCTTGGGGCTAGGGGCAGGCAATACCCTATTCTGGCATATAGGTACTGCACATACATGACACACAGGCAGACAGAGGTATATACATATAAATAAAAAATAAAATAGAGCATGCATCAAGTATCCTTATAAAGTGTTAATGTGCTTATATTGTTATAAGGGGTGAGTGAGACATTGCTCCTGAGACACCTTCAGCCTGGTACAGAGGAAGGTGCACAGTAACCTCGTGCATATGTTGTTGAAAAGTCTCAGGTGAGCCAGGCTGGTCTTGAACTCACTTTGTGAAGGATGATGACCTTGAACTTCTGATCCTCTTACCTCTGTCTCCTAGTGCTGTGATTACAGGCATGCACTCCATGCCTATTTTATGAACTGTGTAACTCTAACTCAGGGCTCTGTGGATCCTAGGCAAGCCTTCTACAAACAGAGCTACAGCCCCAGCTGCTGCTGTGCAGATTTGTAATAAACTCCTTGATTAAATCCCCAGATCCATGCCCAGTATCCTTCACAGAGCTTGGCCATGTGAGTTCTGCTTGTCTGTGTTGGCTTTGCCTCTTCCAGGTGACTCCCATTGTCCATCTCCACACTGTAGGTTCAACTCCACTGGAATGCCAAACCAGAGCCAAGCCTGGGAGTAAGCTGTGGGGACAGCAATAGCATATCCCCCACCCATAAGAAGAGTGTGGTCCAACTCAAACAGCCTGCACACTCCAAGGTTCTGGGACACATGGACACTATTACACTGGCTGTCTCACATACATGCCAACATGCTCCTTTTAGGTCATATCGGCCACCAGAATCTCCGCCCTTTAAAAATAGGCACTTCCACCAAAAGGTGCCAAACACATCATGGCAGCGTCTGTCCTCTACAGAGATTAGAAGCCTGGGCTAGGGGATGACACAATTGACGAAGGGCTTGCCTCAAAACGATAGGGAACCAAGTTTAATCTCCAGAATCCAAGAGAAAAAAAAATACAGATGTGGAGGTGCACACTTGTAATCCAGCATCGGGGAGGCAGAAATAGAATTCCTGAGGCTCACTAGCCAGCCATCTATGCAAATCTGTGAGGCCCAGGATAAATGAGAGAGACCGTGCCTCAAGACTTCTGGAGTAGGCCTCTGTGTGTGTTCTCTCTCTCTCTCTCTCTCCCTCGTTCTCTCTCTCTCTCTCTCTCTCTCTCTCTCTCTCTCTCTCTCTCTCTCTCTCTCTCATACTCTTATACACTCACATGTGTGCTTACACACATGAAAGTATTGAGTCTAAGTCTAGTGTCAATTTTTCAGAAAATGGAGCAGCAAAGCAAAGCGTGATGAGATAAGCCAACGGAAGACATCAGAGAATGTTCTGGAAGAGGGAGCCATAGTGAACTGCTGTCATCTCCCTCTAGAAGAATTCAAATCTGGATACCTCTCAAAATACCGTGTAGATAAAGTGTAACTGCCTGGCAGCTGGATTCTGCCAACGAGCGCATCTTTCCAAGTTCTTAAGGGCCTGCAGGTGGCAAAGGCAGTTCCTACTGTCTCCAAAAATCCTAGCTTTTGAAAACCGAAAATACTGTTAGCGTGTATGGAAACAAGACAGCAGATGTTGGCCCATGCATATTAAATCATTAGAGATCTGAGATAATAAAGCATTCACTCTTGAGCTTATAACCACAAAGCTCTCCTCAGGGTTACCAGGAGGTGAGGTTTTATCTCCACTCACCATCCACGGAGGACTCTTTCTCTGCGGCTCTCACTACTGTTATCCCATCTGGTTAGACGTGGAGCGCCAACGTGGAATATCATTTCATCTGCGCATATTTAAAATGCAATGTCCAAATATTATGCTGTTGGAAAAGAGACACCTGCCCAAAAAACTTCCCAGGCAGGTTTTAGAGCGCTCACTTAAGCTCAGAGCTGCACACAAGTGAGTCTCGTTTGTCATCTAGCAGGAGGCTTCAGGCTAGCCAAGGCCTGGAACACAAGCGGGTCATCCTGGGGATAGAGCAATGGCTCATTTCCCTGACACCGACTGTTCCAGGCTGGTGCGTCTCCACGTCACCGAAGCCGAGCCCTCGAACAGCACGTGTATTTATTTTAGCCATTTGGCACGGTGATATTTCTGGGTGTTCTTTATCCAGTCCTTGCCTTTGAAAAAGAGAGGCTGAGAAAGGTTTAATCTGTGCTTTCTCCTCGGGGTCATCGTCGTGAGCATCGAGGATTGGGTTGTTCTGTGCAGCCCAGCAGTGCTTGCCTTGTGGTCCCCTGAACAGGGCTGGCTGACTCCATTTGACAGGAGCTGTGGGCCTGCGTGTTTTAAAATTGAGGGTCCATTTTTTTACGTCCCTCTTTTGCGTTCTCGTTGTATCTAATCCTCCTTTGGCTCCCTGCCTCCTTTATCTTTTATGAGTGTGTGTGTGTGTGTGTGTATGTGTGTACATCATGTGCATGTGGCGAGCACAGCTCGACACTGAGCATCTTCCTCAGTCGCTCTCTACCATTTTTTTAGACCGAGACTCTTGATCAACCTAGAGCTCTCCAGTGCATCTATCTAGCCAGGACAGCTAGCAGGTTTGTCCCCTCCCTCCGAGTTCTGGATTTGCAGGCAAAGGCCGCCCAAATCTAGCTTTTTAGGTAGGTGCTGGGATCTGAACTCAGATTCTCACATTTGGTAGCCAGCACTTTTTCTGCTAAACCATCTTTCTAACCCTAGTTTGTTGTTGTGGTTGTTGTTGTTGTGGTTGTTGTTGTGGTTGTTGTTGTGGTTGTTGTTGGTTGTTTTGCTGGTGGTGGTGGTGGTGATGGTTATTGTAGTTATCATTGTCGTGGTGGTGGTGGTTTTTGTGGTTGTTGTTGTAGTTATTGTTGTGGTTGTTATTGTGGTGGTGGTTGTTGTTGTGTTTATCATTGTTGTTGTGGTGGTTGTTGTGGTTATTGTTGTGGTTGTTGTTGTGGTGGTGGTTGTTGTGGTGGTGGTGGTTGTTGTGGTTGTCGTTGTGGTTATTATTGTGGTTGTTATTGTGGTGGTGGTTGTTGTTGTGGTTATCATTGTTGTTGTGGTGGTTGTTGTGGTTGTTGTGGTTGTTGTTGTGTTTGAGGGGTTGTGGTTGTTGCGATTGTGGTTGTGGTTGTGGTTGTTGTTGTGGTTGTGTTTGAGGGGTTGTGGTTGTTGTGGTTGTTGTGGTTGTGGTTGTTGTGGTGGTTGTGGTTGTAGTTGTTGTGGTGGTGCTGATGGTTGTTGTTGTGGTTGTTGTGGTTGTTGTGGTGGTTGTTGTGGTGGTTGTGGTGGTGGTTGTGGTGGTGGTGGTGGTTGTGGTGTTGGTGGTTGTGGTGGTGGTGGTTGTGGTGGTGGTGGTTGTTGTGGTGGTGGTTGTTGTGGTGGTGGTTGTTGTTTAATGTAACAGGACATTCAGCACATACTTTTTGTAAGCAAAGTCAAGAGTTTGTTATTCTATTTTTCAACATATTTATTGGTGGTGGTGGTGTGTGTGTGTGTGTGTGTGTGTGTGTGTGTGTGTGTGTGTGTCAAGGTGCTCATTGGGGTTAGAAGAATTAGATCCCTCACAGAGCTGGATTTGCAGGCAGTGTGCCCCTGGGGTGCTGGGAACTGAACTTGGATCTATAAGGATGTACTTAACCACTGAGCTATCCCTCCAGTCTCCGCAGAGTCTTTCTTGTTGGGTAAATGAGCTTCGTCATGTTCTCTGTTCCCCGTCTGAGGAGGGAAGCAGGGATAGCATTGTCTAAAACCCACACAGGATTACATCCCACTCTGAGCTATGAGACACAGCAGTTAAGACTGTGGACAAATGCAGACCGAGGCTGTGGTCAGAGTGAGTGCTCTGCTCCACCTCTCCCGGGAGCAGGGTGACAGGCTGGGTCTCATCTGAGAGCCAGTTTCCAACTTTCATCTACAGAGTGAAGCTGCCACACACATGACCATTTGGTAACTCAAAAACCACTTCCTCTCAGTAATCTATTGCGGAATTCCAGCTCAGCTGAAAACTCGGCAGTTCAGACAACAATCGGTCATCGGGCTCTGAGGGCTGGGGACTTCAGGTTCTGAGCAGTTCTGTTTGAGGAAGCACAGTCTGAAGATGTGACCTTGGCTGCACTTAGCTGCAAATGGACTGAGAGGCTGAGGAAGATGTTGCCCTGTGTATCAGATAGCTTGATGCTCCTCCACCAGTTTCTCACCTTCCACTCGGACCCAGTGCATAAGGGTCCCATCTTCCTTTTGGTACAGTGTGGTGGCTGCCTCCTTACGGAGGAGTCTTGCTAAGCCTTGTAAAGAGTGCCAGAATTGGCACCATATCACTTCTGCCATTTTGTGTGTGTGTGTGCGTGTGTGTGTGCGTGTGTGTATGTGTGTGCGATGTGGTGTGTGTGTGTGTCCATGTGTAATGTGCTATGTGTGTGTGTGCAGTGTGCTGTATGTAGGGGGTGTGGTGTGTGTGTATGTGTGGCATGCTGTGTGTGTAGAGGGTGGGTGTGAGTCCATGTGTGATGTGCTGTGTATGTGTGTGTGTGTGTAAGGAGTGGGTGTGGATGTGGGGTGTAGAGGGTGTGTGTGTGTCCATCTGTGTACATTGTGTGTGATGTGCTGTGTATGTGGTGTGTGTGTGTGTGTGTGTGTGTGTAGGTTGTATGTGTGTGTGTGTGTGTGTGTGTGTGTAAGGGGTGGGTGTGGATGTGTGATGTGGGGTCTGCAAAGTCATGTAGATAAGAACATTTGCCCACGTGGAGGCCACACATTGGTGTCAGGCATCCTCCTCAATAGCTCTTCACCACATTTTATGAGAACAGGTCTCTCACTCAACTTGGCAGTAGCTGGCCAGTGAGCTCCAGGAACTTCCTTGTCTCCTTCTCTTCCACAGCACTTGGGTTGCAGGAACACACAACCTCACCTAGCTTTTACACATGTGCTGAGGGTCTAAACTCAGGGCCACCTCCCAGTCCCATCAATAAAACACTGTATTGATCAGGTCCCAAGTCAGATTCTCAAGGGAGGGGGAAGCAGACTCCACTTCCTGTTGGGAGGAGCTTCCACACACACAGGAGAGGAAGTAGTTAGGCCACTACAACCTTCACTCCATCTTCAGGCCGTACTTGAAGAATCTGTGGTTTTCCCTTTTCCATGAAAGTCTCAGTTAGTTGTGCTCTATCTAACTATCCTCTTCAGAGGAATGGTGAGAGGAAGGCTCAAGAGATGGCTCAGAGGTTAAGAGCACTGGCTGTTCTTGCAGAGGACCCAGGTTCAGTTCCCAGCACCCACAAGGCAGCTCACAATGTTTCTGTGACTCAGATCTGATGCCCTCTTCTGGCCTCTTTGAGTGCCAAACAATTGAAACACATTGACACAGGATAAAAATACTAACACACATAAAATAAATAAACCTACTAAAAAAAATTTAAAGCAGCATAGATTAGGTAATTAGCACAATTTTTCTAGGAAAAAATGAAATGTAAGTCTACACTTTTAATTAGATCTTTCCCTTGGAGCAGATCCAGTCTGTGTTTTCTCTTGTGGACACAGAGCTGAGAGCCCAGGTCACTTGAGTACCCGATGCCTCAGACACAGCCTCTGGAAGGAGCATCGCCTCCCCTCGAACTTGCCTCTGGTTGCTGTTCTAACGCCATGAACGCCGGCCCAGCCAAGTTAAACAACCATATTCTTCTTCTTGTGGTTGTGGTCTACCCATAGCGCTGGTGTTTCCTTCTTTTCTAAAAACATTTTTATTCATTCTTTAAGAATGTCATACGATGTGTTTTGATTATATTCATCCCCAACCTCTCCCCTTAAATCCACTCCCTCCTCCCTACCTCCCATCCTGTGTCCTCTTTCTTTTTTTAATAAATGTTGACTCCAATCTGTGCCCTGAATGTATGTCGATCGTCCGAAAGGTGTCCTCTGACCTTCACATGCATGCTATGATAACATACACACACAAAAAAAAACATATAACACAAACATACACACACAACATATAACACAAAATATCACAATACAACACACACACATCTACAGTGATAGCACAATACACTATCTAATGACTTACAATGTTCCCTCCTCTTTCATAATTGCATTGTGGGTAATAAGGACAGCTACATCTCTTACCAGCTTCATTTGGTTTTAAGCTATGCTAAGCAGGAATCATGAGACACATGGGGCCCAGGATAGCACCTACCCTGAGACCGTTCCATACATTTGTCAAAAACACTCATAGATTGAGTCCTTGCCGTGTGGTAGGCATTTCTCTATGCACTTCAAGGCCAATCTCTCCCTCATCCTCGAGGAAAGCATGGTCAGGACTCTGAGATGATCCTGCTTTATGGATAGAGACACAGAACAATTGCCCAACTTGACAAGAGCCACACACTAACAAGTGGCCAAACCAGGATATGGCTTTGGGTGTCTTTGACCCCAAAGCCAGCTCTGAGGTCTTCTTTGTCACAGGAGTCAACAGCACATAGACTGTGTGCCCACCATTATAGTACTCATTGCCTTGAGATGGCTTCCTATCCTATGATGCTTTTAAAAAAATAACCCAAATTAAGTATTCCACGAGACGTGAAAACTAAACTCCACCTTGCGTGTCCCTGCACGGTCCTGTGTTGACACAAAGCCATGCCTGCCAACTCTCCTGTGCTCACATTCCAGTTGTTAGCCCCAGGGCAGCAAGCCATTTCCTCCCCAGGATGTGGGGGGGAACAGTTTACTGTCGAAGTCTGTGCAGAAAAAGCTTCTTGATCCTAATTCTTGCACCTTATCTTCTTCATGTGCATATATGCGTGTGTGCATGCGTGTGCACCCGCACATTCGTGTTTGTGAAGGCCGGACAACAGCCTTGGGTGTCATTGTCAGGAACTCCATCCACTTCCCTTGAGAAAAGGCCTCTCATTGGCCTGAAGCTCATCCATTAGACTAGACCAGCCGACCAGAGAGGCTCCACCAATCCTGCGGTCTCCGTCCCTCGGGGCTGGGACCACAAGCAAATCACCACACTCGACATTCTCAGATGGGCTCTGGGGAACCCAATGGAGGTCCCCGTGCTTGCGAGGCAGGTGCTTCAGCAAGCGAGCCATCCCCCAGCCCCGGGTCGTCCTTCTCCTAATGCGAGATTCAAGGAAAACTGGCTCCGGATGCAGGCATCGCAACTAAATTGTTCTTTTTATTTTTATTTTTTTCAAATAAAACCTCATTTCAAAAATCTGTCTTCAGTAGCCCCCATTAAAGCCTCAGTGTATGGGATCAGCGCCGGCCTCGAGTTGATGCCTCTCAAGAAGCAAATCCCCCTGAGAACGCAAGCTCGTTACTCGGTTTAATAAGAGCGGCAGAAACCGGCATGCTGTTTAGCAAGAAGCAATGGTCCAAGAAGAGGCCACCGACGCTCCCAAACGCCGGGATGTCTCGTTTTCCAGGCTAATATCCCAGCGTGAAAAGAGCCCGAGGTCCAGGACTATAAAGGTTTCGGCCACACTGAATTCCCTGGCTTGGGACAAAAGATGTTGGGGGCAGGAGGAGGTCTCACTTGTCATATTCACCTGGATCCCAAAGAATCAAAGACTAGGATTAAAATGGTCACCTTCCCCTGGAAAAGTGGGGGTGAGGCTGTTGAGTCTTTTTAAATATGTGTGAGGCAAAGAGAGCTCACAGACAAAGGTAAGGACTGCACTGGACTCTGCTGACCACAGACTGCAGCCTGTCTGTGCCCCAGGGCTGGGCAGAAGGGTCACAACACGCTCTAAACAAAGGTTCAGGAAGAGGCATCTAGCCTCTCTCCCCTCTCCCACCCCAGAAGCAGATTCACACTGAAGGTGTTCGAGTCAGTCAGACTTGAAGAGCTGCTTTGACGTCAGTAGGCCGTGAGCCTAGCAGCCACGTGCCCAGCAGTGAGACTACAAATCTTTGCCACACGCGTGTGTGTTTCCTAAGGAGGATGTTGGAGTGAATCCTATCCGAGGCCCAGGGAGCAGTGCGGATTTTCGTACACACGAGCGCTCCGTCGAGCAAGGAGGAAGGCATCCATCACAAGTGCTGTGCCTGCACAGGTCGTCCTTGTGCAAAGTGTGTGTGAATTCAGTTGACCCGCCTTCTGTTCTGCAAAGTGGAGAGCTTGTTCTCGGGGAGGGGAGGGGACCCCTCTGAATGAATGGTGGTAAAGACAGTGTCTCCAGCCTTAAGAGGTCTGCAAGGAGGGGAGGATGTCAGTTTGAAAGTCACCTGGTGACAAGGACTTTCACCTTCTGTCTTTGAGCACAGGACCCGACATGTCATGTGGGCCCACCCAGACAGTATTTGTAAACCAATGACCAAATGAATAAGCCAACCAGACGACAGGAAGGGAAGCTGAGCAGGGCTCAGAGAAGAGTAAACAGTTAACACACGCAGAGAGGCTGGGGCGCCAAGAGAGGGGCTGAGGCGCAGTCAAGGTTTCGAAGGATGTGTAAAGTTCACAGCGGGAGAGAGAAAAGCTTATCTTAGAAGGATCCCTCTGGGAGCTGGGAGATGGCTCAGTCAGTAAGGGGTTTGTCATGCAAATGTGAGAACCAGAACCCAGAGCCCAGACACCTACATTTAAAAGTATATAAATCATTAAAAAAAAGAGCCAAGCCTGGAAGTGTGTGTCCATTACCCTAGCACGACGAAGTGAAGAGTGGAAGATTCTAGGGCTTGCTGGGCAGCCGGTCCAGGTCGATTGGTGAGCTTCCGGTTCAGTGAGATGCCCCGTTCCAAAAACTAAAATGGAGGACAGCTGAGAGACACCCTCTGCCACACACACACACACACACACACACACACACACACACACACACACACGAGGGGGGGAGGAGAAGGGGGTGGTGAGCCCTCTGGCAAGAGGTGATGCAGCGGGGCTCTCTGCTCTCCTTCTGGGATACAGGGCCTTATGACTCAGCCTCCGAGGCTTTTCACAGAGCTCCAGCTCCTTCCAGAACTCACAGACAGGCACCACCCAGAATGCCCCAAAGCTCCCCTCAGCTGCATTTGCTGTCCCTGCTCAGGGCTACCAGTGTGGCAGCAGTTTCCTCTCTCAGGTAGGATCGGCAGGGGATCCACTGGGTGTCAGCAGATGAATCCTGAACTCCCTTGGGACACAGCAGTTGGCGGCACGGACAAAAACAGTGGCAGTCCTCCTGAGGACAGGAAGGAAGAGCTGCTGGGCCCAGGCTGAGAGCTGACCGTTCCCAGGGGTCAGAACGGTTTAGCACAGAGTGATCATCCATTTGTTTAGATACCTGGCATTTCCTGAACATTTTTAACATTCTAGGCATTACAGAATAAAAAAGTTCCCTTGTACGATTTATAACAAAATTAATGAGAATCAATAGCGCTGGTTATTTGATGCTTACCACGGGCCAGGAATGTTCAGTACTTTGCCTGGATTACAACACTTAAGGAAGATGTGGCCAACCCAGCTTTTCAACATCGCAGGCCAGCATAGTCATCTGCAAGTTCTACCTCACCCACTGTGCAAATCGCAAAACAGAAATCTCCCCAAAACTCCCATAAAGTTTTAAGTAACTTTACAATGTTGTATTGGGCACATCCATAGTCCTCCATGGGCACAGGTAGCCCATGAGATGTACAAAAAAACATCTCTAAGTTACAACTGCACTCCCCAGGAGACAGTCCCAGAGACTTGAGGGGATAGAGAGCTCTGGCATTTGGCCTAGTGATAAGACTCTCTACCACCAGGGGCACCAGAAGGTGACCAGAGCTTGGGAAAGGGTGATACATGAAGTTCACTCTGCAGGTGGACATTTAGGTGGTGCACAGATGACAAGGGCCCAGCCCTGGCAGGGTCTGAGAGAGGCATTCTAAGAAGGTCGCAGAGCTGAGGGTCCATGGAGGACTCCGAAGTTTACACCAGTAAGCTGGTGTCGACAGTCCTGACAGTCAGGGACAACCACAGGCTGTGTGTCTTGCAAGTTGACAGAAGTAGACAGGCCTACAATTACGAGATTTTTCTAAGATGAACATTAGAATCCTTAGGGCTGACAAGTGGGGTTTGGGTGTCCTTGGGAGAATCAGAGGACAGGATATTTGGAGCACAGCGTATCATAGGGAGTATTTGAAACTGAGGAAGCCATAGAAACCCAGAGCTGGGATACTGTCCATGCAGTGGTTGGGGCTAAAATGGAGGCTACACATGAGCCGTGATCTCCTAGGACACCATCCATGCTGCTATAGACACCACCAGTCCTGATGACCCGCCCAGGTTCCCTCTGTTTGTAGAACCCAGGAGTCACGAGTCAATCTCTCCCACAAAGAAACATCCCAGCACACATTCTGAGATGTCAAGGGACTCTTGGGACCCAGAGTGGCTGGTATACTAGAAAATACCAAATTCATGGTCCAGAACCTACCAGGAAGACCTACCAAGAATGGTTAAGGGCTGTCTTCTAGAGACATAATTCTAGCCCTGTGATTGGCTGTTTTCTCTGTCATTCACTGTATAGTAGTGATTGACTTGGGACTCGGGAGGTGTAGGGAGATAGATCAAAGGGCAAGCACTTGCCACACAAGCCCAAGGCCCAGGATTCAGATTCCCCAGGACTCACAGTTAACAGGACACAGCAGCTGACACCTGCGATCCTTGCGTTCCCATAAGGAGATGAGAGGTACAGAGTGGAGAGTCTCCAGACGCTCAAAGATCATCAAACCTGGTGAACACAGAGGCAAGCAATAAGGAGACCCTGTCTCAAACAATGTGAACAGTGTTGTTCTCCACATGCATGCCATGGCATATATGCACCCTACACACATGTACACACACACACATATGTGTGTATATATATATATGTATATATACACATATATACACATACATACATATAGAGGGAGCTTTTTTTAAAAAAATGTTTTCTGAGTACAGTATCAGCATTAAATTGTCATTAGAGAACCTTTCTGTTAAGGACCTTAGAACCTAGTTCAAAGAAAGGAAATAGACAAGATGGTCCTGGTATGTGATAGGCTTTGAGTGGAAACACGCAAACAGGGAGACCAGAGAGCCATTGCCCACTGTGACCCCGGCAGTGGAGAGTGGTCAGTTTGCCAAGTACATCAATGACCAACACCCCAAGGCCAGCGTGAACCTGGCATTGAAGGGACAGAGAGACACCAAGGCCACAGCACTGGGGACTTGAAAACAAGTGGAAGGCGGTGAACAGGAAGTGACATGGGGTGCCTCGGGGGTTCCCAGGAAGAGCCCATGGTATAATAGAGGCAGAGCTACGACAACTTGCTTGTCTCAGAGGTCTGGACCGCTGTGACCAGGAAGTACACCAGCTCACACCACTGGGATGCCAGGAATTAGCTGTGACTCCCGACGTGCTCTGTCTGTGCTGTCTTAGGAGAAATCTATGTAAACACTCAACTGCGTGTAAACAGCTGATAGTGTGTCCTTCTCAGACTTATTCCACAATAGGCTGTGACTTCGCTTTTTGCAATGTTACACACCAGAAACTTACAAAAATGGTGCGCTTACCCCGGCCTCTGCGTCTTGGCTGAGTGATTGATTGTTCACATGCCATTCATAATTGATCATTCCCTCTATGGCGTCTGTGATGAGGGATTTCATCTCTAACATTTTTCATTCTGATCATTAAGAAGGTTGACCGTGGCACGGGCCCTTTTATCCTTGGCTGCCAGGAAGCTCCTGTCTAAATCTGGTGATTGATCACAGCAACCCTTCCGTGGACGTTAGGATATTTGCTTTCCCTTCTATTTACCTTTCTTATGGTTTCCTTTTTACATCACTTTCCATCATTTCGTAGCTGGATGCGTGCTGTCAAGTAGGAAAACGCTGGGCTTTTAAAACCACCTCTAGTTTGCCTTTGGAAATTCTGCACTCACCGGTGGTGGGTGGGACTAAT
Organism: Rattus rattus; assembly: GCF_011064425.1. NCBI lineage: Eukaryota > Metazoa > Chordata > Mammalia > Rodentia > Muridae > Rattus > Rattus rattus. The sequence goes on along the minus strand of NC_046158.1, from coordinate 147,957,566 downwards.
TGGAGAGTGGGTAGATCAATGGACCGCAGTTAATGGCGTCTATAAAATGAAATGGGTTCAGAACTGATCACCCCAGCCAGGAACTTAGCACCCCAGCAAGCACTGTTTCTGTGCGGAAGGCTTGAACCATAAATCCGAGGTCGGACTCTTCTCATCCGAGGAGTTTTAAGCTTCTTGCAAACCAGGGATGTTTCCCTGTTATGTGAAGACTCTTGCCAAGGAGCCTCAACTTCTGTCTCATTTCCTGCTGAACTTTAAAACCCTGAAAGGCAACTGTCTGCTGAGGCTGTTTTGTCTAGATCTGGGCCTGGGGCAGGAATCCAACAGCCTGAGCTTCAATTCTCTGGCTCCAACTTATGACGCTCTAGGAAGTGCCTTCACCGTGCAGATGCTGTGAACAGCAGAAATAACTTTAAATTTTGTCCTCTCTCTGCTTCCTCGAAGCAGCATGGAGGAATGGGGTGACTGAGGCGGGCCTGAGGTCTGTGTCTCTGCGACCAAATACTGAACATCATTTCTGGCCAAAGTGATTGCCAGAAAGACTGGCGCTCATGCTCGCTCGCTCTCACACTCTCTCTCTCTCTCTCTCTCTCTCTCTCTCTCTCTCTCTCTCTATCACTCTCCCCCCCATGTGTGTGTCTCTCTGTCTCTCTCTCCTCCCTTTATCTCTCTCCCCCTCCCCCACTTCATTGATCACCCCACCAACTTCACTATCATGGCTCTGGCATTCAGTGGCACAGCTCACCATAACCACATGAGTGTTATTAACCAGAAAGTCGTCTCCACATGGAATTCTCATAAACACCGTCCAGAATCTAGGCTGTTATGGGGAGAATGACCTCAAGAAGGGAGGAAGGAGGCAGTGAGGAGGGAGGCAGTGAGGAGGGAGGAGGAAGACAGCCAGGAGGAGACTCCTGGTCACTTCCACATTTGTTCTGAAATGAACAGCAAACCCCAAAAGAGTAAGAACTTTATTTTTATTTTTTTTTCTTGGTTCTTTTTTTCGGAGCTGGGGACCGAACCCAGGGCCTTGCCCTTCCTAGGCAAGCGCTCTACCACTGAGCTAAATCCCCAACCCCAAGAACTTTATTTTTAATAGAATCAGTAATATCCATTGGGGAAAAAAGAGAGAAAGGAAGAAACAAAGAAAGGGGGAACAGAGAGAGAGAGAGAGAGAGAGAGATAGATCAATGACCCAGCATAAATTCACACTGTAAGCATTTCAGTACAGATAGTGTTTTTGTTTTGTTTTGTTTGAGGCAGGATCTCATATAGCTCAGGCTGGCCTTAAACTTACGGTGAAGAAGGGGATGGCTGTGAACCTCTAATGTTTTCACCCCTCCCTCCCAAGGGCTGCATTTACAGGTGTGAGTCCCCACTCTGATTTTATGCAGTGCTGGACACTGAGCCTCAAATCCTGTCGCCAAGATGTTAGGGTAGGAGTTGGATGTCTTATTATCTATCTGTTGTTCCCCCAAAACCTCAACACCTCCACATCTAAAGAACCTTGGAAAGGATGGGGGGGCCACTGATAAGGGTGGTAAGTACTAGAATGTGTCACCACCACCCCCCAAAGCAGATGATAAGAGAAAACATGGTGTCTGTTCAAATGTCTGACCACTGCCTAACCCTTATGTGAAGCACAGAGCGCTCCTTTGCCAGGCCCCCATCCCACTACCACAGGAGACAGGCCGTGTATGAAACACCTGCTGTAAGACAAGGTTCTCAGACCTCAACTGCAAAGGAGAAAGGACATGAGGGCTGGGGTCGTATAGAGCCTTTCCCTCCAGGCAGGGTTGCCAAGGGTGTCTGGATTCAAGGTATAATGTTTATGTTGAATGAGGCTGACTGGGGTGTGAGGCTATAGGTGCCCCGGTTTATAAATACAGCTAGTACGTAATATTGATGATGTTTTTAGGTTTGTGCTGTTGTTGTGAAGTGAAGTCTCACTAGTAGCCCAGGCTGGCCCAAAACTCACTATATAAACTGAACCGGCCTCAGATTCATAGGGACCGTCTCGCCGTGTCATGTGACATGGAGCCTCCATTTGTTCTGTAGCTCAAAGCCTTTGCGTCAGGAGAACTGAGCTGCAAACCTTGTCTGTCCGGCCACTCATGAGTTAGCCACACGTGTGTGGGTGATTCCACCCCCAGGTTCCTTCCCAGAGCTGGGGTCTGTGCAAGGTGTCCGGCTTCTCTCCATTGTCAGGGTCAGGAAGTCAAATATGGCACTTGCTACTCAACGGTCAATCCCCAAGTTCTAGAACAAAGCCTTGTGCAGCTGTGTCGATTGAAAAAACATTCTCGGGCTGGAGAGATGGCTCAGCGGTTAAGAGCACTGACTGCTCTTCCAGAGGTCCTGAGTTCAATTCCCAGCAACCACATGATGGCTCACAACCATCTGTAATGAGATCTGATACCCTCTTCTGGTGTGTCTGAAAACAGCTACAGTGTACTTATATACATAAAATAAATAAAATCTTTTAAAATAAGAAAGAAAAATTCTCTTCTGAAAGTCCAATTAGCCTTCTTGGAGAGTACTGAGTCTCTTGCCCCTGGGGAGAAACAGAGACCAGTTAATAGAATTGGGTATTTTGAGGAAAGAGCTGGACAGCTGACTTCAATCACTTTTTAAAGCCCTTGAAAGACCATGACTCTGAGCATTCCTTAGAAAGGGAGAGAGGAACAACTGGTGGAAGGAGCTTGGGTGTCACAGCCCAGTCCTTAGCTCCATGATTGGGTTTCCCTCGATCAGTCTTCAACATACGTTACACGGGTTGCGTCTCCAACAACCAAGGGGAAAAAGTGTGGCCTGGGGTCTTGGACGCTGGAGATGATGCTTCTGCACTGTGTTACCTCTTCCATTGCTGTGGTGGAAAAGTCAACAGAAGCAACTTAGGGAAGAACAAGTTTATTTTTGTTCCCAGTCCAAGGGTGCAGGTGCCCGTCCCGGCCAGGAAGGCAGGGCAGCTGGTCACTCTGCGTCTGCAGTGAGGAAGCAGAGAGAGACGAACACTGCTGCTCAACTCACTGGCTTTAATTCAGCCCAGAACCCCAGCCCTTGGGACGCTGCCCCTCATGATCAAATGGGCTTTCCAACCTCAGTTAATCCAGTCCTGATAACCTCTCACAAACACACCAGAGGTCTGTCTCTGGGTGGTTCTAGGACCTGTCCAGCCTCAGAAGCCCCTGCTGGAGAAATCTCATCCCACGGATTCCTCTGCGTGGGGGAAAGATCTCTGTCATTTTCTTCTGGAAGGATGGGGGGAGTGGAGGGGCAGAAGAGAGTCTGCGCTGACTTAAAGGCAGATGTCCAAGGAAAGGAAAGGAAAGGAACGAATGGGTCATGGTCTACCTTTCAAATCCACCTCCTCTTCTCTGAAAGCAGTGGGAAGGGAGCCTTGGTTACTTCTCTCCGGCATCAAGAAGGAAAATCACCTCCCCCCTCACTCGCCAGTCAGCCAGAGTCTTAGCTGCAAAGCGAAAAAACGCAGCTCCTACTGCACGAGCCCTGCATACCTGCATGCGTACGCCCAGGTGACAGCCCGTCCTGTCACCGGAAGAACCCACAATCGGTGCAGGGAGTCTAAGGGATTTTGACGCCTGTAATATTCTCAGCAACTGTAAAAAGGAAACTCGCTTCATCCTGCACTAGGTTTGGGAAGTAGGTTCTGTGGAGGGCGAGATGAGGAGAGCGGGGGAAGGTTCTGTGTAGCCACCTGATGACAGCCTTGTGGAGAGTCCATTTGCCTTCATTAGGAAATGAAAGGATAACTTCCAACCCGGTTTGCCTTGCTCATCCTTAAAGGAGGAAACAGAGTCACCTGACCACTCCTAGCAGCAAAGGAGGTGGGAGGGAAAGTGTTAAGTTTCCTGGCATCCATAGGAGGGCAGGTACAGGAAGCTCAGCCATGAGTGGCATCCGCAGGGCAGCCCTTAGCATCTCCACTGAGCTGTTTAGTCACTGGACATTTAATGAGTGTAAGGAGCTGAACAGCGTGTGCTGCTCAGGTGAGGATCCTGCTGTTCATTACTCAGGATAATCAAGTGACACTGGTTCCCAAAGAGGGAAACTCCCCCTTCCACCCTCGGCAGTGAGCCGACCTCCAGATGGTACCAGTGTTGTGGGGTCTGAGCTATAAAGTAAATTCACGGGCTGGAGAGGTGGCCCCATGGCCAAGAGCATTTCCTGTGCAGTCCTGAAGACCAGAGTTCAGCACCCACACAACAACACAAGCCTCCCGTTCCCACTTGTAACCCCAACACTAAGGTAGACAGAGATAAGAGAATGTGGGGGATCACTGGCTTCTATGTAGCCAAGACAGCACAAGCCCCAGGTTCAAGGAGAGACCCTGTCTCAAAGGAATAGATGGAAAGTGATAGAAGACAATGAATGCCCTCCATACATTTGTGTGACTATACACACATACACACACACATACACACATAAACACACATACACACATACATATATACACATATACACACATATACATACACAATACATACACATACACACATACATAAACATACATACACACATATACATGCACATACACACATATACACACATATACAGGTACAAACACATACACATAAACACACATGCATGCACACAAATACACACACATACACATACATGCACACACATACAGACACATACATATACACATACACACACATAAACACATATACACAAACAAACATACACACATACATACACATACACACATATACAGGTACAAACATACACATAAACACACATACAAACATATATACATATACACACATATATACATATACACACATAATGCATGCACATACATACATACACACACAAACATTCACACAAATACACACATAATCTTTAAAAATAACCATGAATCCACCAGGAGAACAAGTGGTCATTGAGAGGCAGGACGAGGTAGCCATGAGTCAGAACAGTGGAGGCCCTGGGTTGGAATGAAGACCCTGCCCTGCCTGTTCCCGTTTACTCATTCTAAGTTCAGCACTGCGTTGCCCGTGTTCCTGCGACTGTGGCTGATGGTGTGTTATGAGTCTGCTGTTCATGTCTGTAATGAAATACATGAGGTTGGCGATTCTATAGAAGAAAAAGGGCTTATTCAGCCCACCCTTGAGAAGTTGAATGTTCGCACCACATGGGATATATCTGTCACCCCAGCCCGTGAAGACAGAGACAGGACCGTTGCAGAGGAGACCCTCCTGGTCTGGTGTGAGTTCCAGACAAGCGAGGGCTGCATCGTAAGACCCTGTCTCAAAAGCAGACAACAGACACCCTGGCTTGTATCACCCGTGTTCACATTTATTTGTTGTAAGTCATTTTACTTTTATTGGAGACAAGTTCCGGTTCGCAGGTAACTGAGAACCTTCCAGAGGATGTGTGTCAGCCCCACACCCTGTTCTCGTTCTTAACCTCTTTCAGCACACTAACTCGTGACCTGAGCAGGGTCAACGTTTGCATTGACAACCTCATCTTGTCGGGGTAAAGAGGCTGCTGGGTGACACGCAGGCGGTCCGTGAAGTCCTCTTGTTGCTCCGGGATCCCACCCATGGTCATTCAACACACTTGGCCATCACCTCTTAGCGGACACCTTCTCAGACCCCTCCCCTTGGTGATGTGTCACTGTGACCAAATACTTGACAGAACGGCTTATGGTTCCTCTCCGTTGCCATGATAGAACACTCTGACCCAAAGCCACTTAAGAAACTTCATTTTGGCTTCCGGTTTCAGAGGTCTGGATGTCAGTAACAGTGGGGAAAACACGGTCGCTACATCTCAGAGCTGAACGATGACGTCACAACCAGACACCGGAAGCAGGAAGACAGAGAACAAACAGGAAGTGGGATGAGATCATAAACCCCCAAAGCCCACCCTGTCCGAGGTACTTCCTCCACCAAGATACCACGCCCTAGAAGCTCCACACCCTCCTCAAACAGCGCCACCAACTGGAGACCAACCGCTCAAATACGGGAGCCCAGGAGGGACACTCCTCAGTCCAACCACCACAGACCAGCAGATGCATACAAACTTAGGGTGGTGGGGGCGCTAGATACCACCCAGACTCCACACTTTTCATTTCTTTCCAGTTCTGTGGCCACACGAGGGAGTAGCCCAAGCCCCCAGTCTTTCCATTCCAGCTACCGCAGGTAGAGGGAAATCTCCCCCGCTGAGCAACCCCGGTGCCATCAACAATCATTCTGTTTGACCAGTTGGCAACTCCAACCTGCCTGGCAGGATTTGCAAAAAAAAAAAAAAAAAAAAAAGTAATTAGCCCAGGTGAGGCTCATTAGAGCCAGTCTGGAATTCTGCCAGCCATACCAGTCGCTCTGTGCCAACCCTTGATTTTAATATCAATGGTGGTGCTGACAAGGGCCAGGCAGGCTGGGAGGAAGCATCTTTACCAGGCATCCTTCTCCCCTCCCCTCCCACCTGCTCTCACAGCGAGGTGAGGCAGCGGCTCCATCAAATCGGGGCTGGCTCCTGAGTCAGTTTGCTGGGCCTCCGTTCTCTAACAGGCTGGGCCCCAGGTGATCTTAAAAATTAAATGAAGCTCAGAAAATGAGACACGAAGGAGAGCCAGGAATTAATAGCCCATCCCAGGCTCCGGCGGAACTCTTGACTGAGCATCCCTTGTCAACTTCCTTGCAATTCATTTGGGGTTTTGTTACTGGCAAAGATTCAGTCGGAGATCTCAGAGCTCTGCAGTGTCTCTGCCTGCCCCGAGTTCCCAGCCCCCCAAGTGTGTTCTTGTTCTCACCCGAAATTTAAAATGGGCCGCGAGAGCCGGCGCTATCTTCCCTCCCCATAAACTAAGAGACTCCTGTGGACGCAGTACGGGCAGGGTAGACTGTAGACTGGCCTGTGACACTGCAAAGATGCCAACCAAAGATTGTCACTGCCGGCAGGGCGTGGAGGTCCGTGCCTTTAATCTCAGCAACTCGAAGTGGGACTCCTGTGAATTCAAGGCCAGCCTAGTCTAGGGAGTTCTAGGCCATCCAGGGATACAGAGTAAGACCAGTAAGACGGGGTGTGCGTGTGTGTGTGCATGCATGCGTGTGCGTGTGTGGTGTGTGTGTGTACGTGTGTGTGCATGTGTGTGTGCATACATGTATGTGCATGCATGCATGTGAGTGTGTCTGTGTATGTGTGTGTACGTGTGTATCCGTGTGTGCGTGTGTGTGTGCATGTGTGTGTGCACATGTGTGTGTGTGTGCGCGGGCACGCGCGTGTGATCCCCATCTCCATCATTATCATTAGTAATCAATAACATCATCATCACCACCACCATTATCTCCATCACAATGTCAGGCACTGACTATTTAACATAGTTAGGTACCAGGCTTTTTACATTCTACTGTATCCTCTCCACAAACGTGGGTGCTGAGGAATGCCATTCCCGCGACATTTCAGAGAAAACAGGAGAGTTTTGCTGGATCAGGTTCGTTCTTGATGAGCATTTCTCTTGAGGAATTCGGGGACAGCGTCAGTTGCTTTAACATCCAGCCAAGAGCTGTTCATTGACTATAAAAAGGCAGAGTGAAAAACAAAATAGAGAAAAGGAAGGAAGAGGGTCTGAATCAGGTAAATGGAATCAGGTAGTCCTCCTGCAGGACATGCAGGAGGGAGAAAGTAGGACCGTGGCATGGTAGGACCTTAAGTATAAAAGGAGATGGAGATGGAGAGATGGCTCAGTGATTAAGAGCACTGACTGCTCTTCTCAGAGGTCCTGAGTTCAAATCCCAGCAACCACATGGTGGCTCACGACCATCCGTAATGGGACCTGATGCCCACTTCTGGTGTGTCTGAAGACAGCAATAAATCTTGTAAACAAATACATCTTTAAATAAAAGGAGATGGATTCCAGTTGGCTGCATTGCAAAAGATGTGTCTGAGCTCTTCTTACAGGAAAGGGTGGGCCCGTTTGGAAAGGTCATACGTGTACATATGTCCGTTGCAATGGGCCATCATCAATATAATATGTTAATTGTGTGTGAGAGAGAGAGGAGGGAGGATATGTCATTTGGGAGCGAACAGTAAATATTAACTCTGGAAAGTTCTGTCAAATCCAGCATCCCAAGCGCCCAGGAGGCAGCTCCTGGAGAGATGTAGGGGAGGAAGGGCAGTGAGGGACACTTCCTGCCGGAAGTCATGTTCATTTTGACTTGAAGTAGATGAACCCCAGAGATGTGTGCTCTGAGGTGGGAGGGGTGCGCGTGCGCATGCGCTCTGTGGATGTGAAGGCAGAGCGAACAGAGGCCAGAGAGGCTGGGATCAGGGATTCCCCTGCCAAGAGACAGACAACCTGTGCAAGAGAAACAAGAACATGGAGGAAATTCCCTCCATGAGGCACCACCGGGCCCTTCCTAAAGAACTAGGTTGACCTGGAACGTTGGATGCTTGGCTCATGGTGGGAGGGAGGAAAGGAATTACCTGAGGAAACGAGGTCAGGAAAAATCCACCCTGAGCCCCCTCCTGTCCTTCCCCTGACATAGAAAGCCATGGTTTTAAAAAGAAAAGGGGCGGGAGGGGCGGACCAAACAGTAGTCTCGGAGGAATGGGCTGCTCAGACTCTCCGCCTTCTATGCTGAGCCCCTGAGCAGCATCTGATGAAGCTGCCTCGCTACAAGTCAGAGCCTCGTGGTAACTAACCATGACTCAGAGCGACTGCAGAAGAATTCACCAAATGAGAGTTCGCTGGGTGCGCATTTAGAAATCGGATTCCCCCGCCCCTTCCCCATTATGTTGATTATATCTTTCATCCCCAAGACTGGGGCCAAGATCCTCGCCCCTCCTCCCCTCCCTCTGTAATCCTCACCCCTCATTTCTCTCTGCCCTCCATCCCCAGCATCCCACCACCCCTAAGGCAGTGGCAGGATTCCAAGGAGTTCATTAAAGCCAGCCACCTCCCCGTTGCCCACCGGGCATTCCCAGCAGCCCCCGGGGCCATGGCGGTCCAAGAGCAAGACAGCCCCTTGGAAGGGCGTGGTCCGCTCTGAGGATAGGGAACCGCCCCCCCCCCTCTTTGCACGAATGAGAGGAGCCAGCAAACAGTTAATGGTTTAATCCTTTACAGAAAAAGTCACGGCAGACTCGCGATTCTTGATGGTAATGAAGGTGTCACACATTGTCTAGAGAAAGTTGTGCCTGGCAATCTTCCCTTTTTCGGATGCCTACCCCAGTGACATTTCATCTCACATCCACCTTAATGAAATGCATAATTAACATATTCTAATTGTGCTGAGCGCTGCGATGATTTTGACAGAACTCACTTTCCATGTCTAATTTGATGCTAATTTAATCTGTTCCTCTCCCGCTGACATGACCTTTCTTGATTGAGTTTCACTGAGGAAATTTTTTGATGGATTGATTTATCAGCAGTGCGGAGACAACAAAGGCTCAGGGTGCGTGACAGAAAATAGGAAGGGACCGGCCCTCGAAGCCAGTGCGCTCTGAACTTGCTGGCTGGAATGTCCTCTTCCCAGAGACAGCTTGTCTGATCTACTGATGGAATTTGAGCAATGTGACATCCGTGGGTGGGTTTGATCTTCCGATAAAGACAGTAAATATCTTATTGTGGCTGTAGCGGGTTTGCACGGAAGGCCTCTATGGCAACCCGAAGGAAGCCCAGGCACCATGGCCGCTGATTCTTCTGTGAATTCATCTCTTCCGGCCTTGATTCCTGGTTAGAAAGCAGGGTCTGGTAGATTCAACCCACAGAGGAGGAGGGAGAGTGGGAAGACAGCGTCCATCTTAAATTATCATGAAGAAAAGGCGCTTCCGCTAGGGCATAGGGCACAGATACTCTGCTTTTGCTAAAACCTGCCCTTGAATAAGAATTGTAGGTTTTCCTGCAGAATTCCCCACACCCTAGTACACCCAATTCCAGGTCTGAGTCATGTAGGTCAGGACACTGAGAGTCGTGGATGTTCTCAACTCTCATGGTCAACTGGCTGAACCTTTGTCTTTCTCAGGGCGCAGACAGAGAGGTCAAAGCCACACCCCCAGTTCCAGATGTCTCACAGAGAACAACCCCTGAGCCTGCATGCTGTATAAAACTGTCTGGGGTTCTCTTTCAGCAGATTTAAAGCCTTGGATCTGCACGGTTAGGTCAGGGTGTCTCAGCCCAGTTCACCGAGGTCATTTCAGGCCAGGGAATTCTTGTTGGAAAATGGAAGAATATCGGCTCTACCCAGCTCGTACCCACTAGAAGCTGGTGGTAAGCTCCCTTCTAGAGCCATGCCAACTAAAACTATTTACAAATTCTATATATATTTCCCTAGTGTGAAAGAACTCCCTGACTGAATACCCCTGACATCATAATGTTACATGTGACATCATAATGTCACAGCCCCAGCTGGACTCCCTGCCTCTCCATCTTCTCAATGTCCTGTGTCCCGTCACGGCCAGTCAGGTAGCAACGAATCCTACCCAAGTGCTTCCCCAGCTCCTCTTCTGTCAGAGCACAGATGAATACACTGTATGAGATATTGATTTATCTCTGGCCGGTCTTCAGTCATTAACCTATGTGCCCCATAAGATTAGGACCTTGTCAGATCTTTCGCTCTTTCTGCTTTGTTTTATTTAATTGGGGTAGAACGTGTATGATACAGAATTGGTCTTTTGGGTTGTATTTTTAAGAGAGGGAGAGGGAATGTGAGCGCCTTCGGAGACCAGAAGAAAGTGTTGGCCCTCCTGCATCTGGAGTTACAGGCAGTGGTGAGATGCCCCATATGTGTGCTGAGAATTTCCCTCTGGTCCTCTGCAAGAGCAGGACATACTCTTAACCACTGAGCCCAACTGACCTTGTTTTAGCCACGTGAAGCGCGCATCCAAACTACCGTCTCATTTCAGAACGTTTCTCCTCATCCCTACAGGAAACCACACATGAGACCCATTTCTCCCCTTTGGTCCCCTGGGAGCCAGTCATGTACTCTCTGAGACTGTGAACCTGTCTTTCAGGACATTTCATACATACGGGGATCATTCGCACAAGTGGAGTGGCTTTAAGGGAGGGGTCCATCCAGCGACTCCCTGATACGTTTAAAATGAATTTACCACACAACTTGGTCACTCCACTCCAGTGTCTGTGTCGAGAAGAGTTGAAAGCTCTTCGAAACGTTTTTAAAGAATTTAAAGTGTGAAACCCTGTGTACAGGAATCTTTGTAGATGTAATGCAGCCAAATGGCGCCCACGTGATGACAAGCTACGCAAATGGGCTGTGTTCATGAAGGCAAGGGTGGGGCTGCCGTGTGCGGCCCACAGAAAAGCCTTACCTGTTCTTTCTTCAACAAGAACGATACCAGGCGCGTAGTAGGTATCCTGTAAATACAGACTGGACGTGTGAAAGCTCTGTGTGTGTGTGTGTGTGTGTGTGTGTGTGTGTGTGTGTGTGTGTGTGTATATATATATATATATATATATATATATATATATATATGTATCTCCAGGCAAGCAAAACTGTGGCTAAGGAAAGGCAGCTGGAAAATGCTGCTAGTGGTGACTGTGTTTCTTTCAGTTTATAAAAGAGAGAGGGCGGGAGGGAGGGAGGGAGGGAGGGAGGGAGGGAGGGAGGGAGACTAAAAACCAAAGCCAAACTGATATCGACCTGTACTTTTTCTTTCCTCTGTAGAATAGTTGGGTGGGAGAGAAGGGCTAGCTGTGTGACCAGCCTTAACTTGTGTTCTGTGTAGTCTCGGGGTGACGATCTATCTGCCTCATCACCCCCAGTTTTCTTTTTGTTTTTAGGCAGATGAGCTCAGGGTGCCCAGAGTAACAGACATTTTTCTTCAAAGCGGTCTCCCCCGGGAAGATGAAATATTCATTCCAGCGGTTGCTGCTGCTGCAAAGGCTTTCTGCAGAGCGTCTTCGGGAGCTGCCTTACGAGCCCCACAAGGCTCGCGAGCTAACGAGCTCATAATCATCATAACCACACTCGATCATACATCAAAAGCAGTTTAACTCAACGGAGTGACCTGGCCTACTTCCACAGCCTCTGTTGGCTGGCATCTGGCTTTGTTCGTGGGCTAAGTTGCTCTGTGACTCCGAGCTGGGCTAAGTACCTGGATGTACTAACACAGAAGGGAGCAAACTGGGGGACGTCTGGGCCAGCCTCCTTGGGTTTGAGTTCTAACTTGCCACTAACTGTAAGACTGTGCTTCAATTTCCCACTCTGTAACACTCAAAGAGTTCTCTCGGGGGCTACACTAGTTAATACCTGCATGCAACAGGCAATGCCCGGGGCCACGCTGAGGCCCTCATGGTGTGAGTTCTTCTTATAAGAGATGTGAATGAGCCAGTTTAGTATCGCCTGGCTTTCAAAGGTCTGAAAGAGGGATACTCAAAAAATAATTTCTGTTAAGGAGTCAGTTTGTTAAGGACTGGAGAGATGGTTGCTTCTGTGGTTAAGCACACTCACTGTACTTCCAGAGGACCAGAGTTCAGTTCCTGGCACCCCTATCAGGCACCACACAACCACTTGTAGATCTAAGGGGTCTGCTGCCCTCTGCTGGCCACCAGAGAAAGCTGCACATGGGCACACACAGAGACACATGCATAGAAAACTGAGGGGAGTTTCTTGACTCTTCCTTGAATTCTGTCATCCTGTTCTGTCACCTACTAATGACACAGAGTCTCCTGCCTTCCTATGGCATGGGACTCTTGGGATGACGCTGGGCCATCTGGAGAACCTGAATCATCTTGTTTTCTCCTAATCTACAGTGGCTTGGGGAGAGACCCTCTGCCATTCATAGGCTGCAGGATTAGAAAGTGAGCATCTCGGAGACCCTTTCCAGGCCGTCACAAATGACTTCCCTTAGGTGCAGGGTGGTGTTCGTCAGTGGGGTTCTTTCCCATGTCTCCATGACAGTGTTCATTTGAAGAAAGAACACAGTTTGGAGGCACATCCAGAATTTAAATTTTGACGGACCTCAGAATGGTACCATCTCTTGCAGTTGTCCGCCTCAGTGGTTTTGTAAGAAAAGCACATTTGGCCAAGAATCCCTGGCTAGCCTGGGACAAGTGCCATGTCAGAGACTCTCTCTGCTTAGCTGTGTGGGCACAGCATTGCATGCTACATATAAATACCATGTTGCATTGTGTCCAAGGCCCACCCAAATAGTCACTGCCAAGTCAAAACGTTACTCTTCCTGTTCCATTTCTGCAGCACCTAGAACTGTCTGGCACTCCTTACAGACAAAGCATAAATAATACACATTGTATACGCTAACACAGCCCTGAGTGCTGAAAATGGTGATCCTTTTCCACAAAAAGGAAATACATCTGGTGGGTTCTGCTAACATTCCACAAGGGAAATCCTGCCTTTGTTGGAATGCTCTGTAACCTATGGCCACCATGACATTCCCTGGTGTCTGAAACAGACACTAAGAAACCAGTCTGACTCAAGGCCATGCTCCCCGACCAAATCTTTTTCTTTAGAACTGTTCTCTTCTTCAACTTCTATTTTTATGTATATATTGTATCTGTGCGTGTGTGCGTGTGCACGCAACCTGTTAAGAGTTAGCCCTCTCCTTCCAACATGTGGGTCCCAGGGATTGAACTCAAGTCACCAGGTTTGGCAGCAAGCCTGGTCACCCTCTGAGCTCATCTCTCTGGCCCTGGAATAGTTGAGTTTTGATAAGCCAGGATCCAAGGATCCCAGCTGTTGTAGAATGACTTTCTCAGAGGCTCCAGCCATAATTTTTGGCCTCTGAATGTCTCTGGGTGTGATTTTGTTTTCATTTGTCAGTCTAAAATGAAAATGTAACATTTCAATTACAACCCAGAGAGAGAAGCAAAGAACGGGCGATTTACATTTGATTTGGACAAGAACAATTTTGTCAACTTCTAATCTGCCAATACTCAAATTTTTTAAATAAAAGCAAACTGCTCATTAATTTACCTCTTTTTCTTTATTGAGTGGAAAGATTTTTTCCTTGTCAATTGTGATTTTTTTAATCTTTATTTTTTTACTTTTTATTGGATATTTTTTTATTTACATTTCAAATGTTATCCTCTTTCCTGGTTTCCCATCTATAAAACCCCTATCCCATCCCCTCTCCCCCTGCTTCTATGAGGGTGTTCCCCTACTCACCCACCCCTTCCTGCCTTCCCCACCCTGACATTCCCCTACACTGGGGCATCAAGCCTTGTCAGGAACAAGGGCTTCTCCTCCCATTGGTGCTCAACAAGGCCATCCTCTGCTACATATGCAGCTGGAGTCATGGGTCTGTCCATGTGTACTCTTTGGATGCTGGTTTAGTCCCTGGGAGCTCTGGTTGGTTGGTTTTGTTGTTCCTATGGGGTTGCAAACCCCTTCAGCTCCTTCAATCATTTCTCTAACTCCTCCATTGGGGACTCCATTCTCAAGTCAGTGGTTGGCTGCTAGAGTCTGCCTCTGTATAGGTCATGCTCTGGCAAAGCCTCTCAGGAGACAGCTTTATCAGGCTCCTGTCAGCAAGCACTTAGCATCTGCAATATTGTCTGGGTTTGGTGTCTGTATATGGGCTGGATCCCCAGGTGGGGCAGGCTCTGAATGGCCTTCCTTCAGTCTCTGCTCCAAACTGTCTCCATATGTTCTCCTATGAATATTTTTGTTCCCACTTCTAAGAAGGACTGAAGCATCTGCGCTTTGGTCGTCCTTCTTTTTGAGCTTCATCTGGTCTGTGGATTGTATCTTGGATAATAAGTGGGCTAATATCAGTTATCAGTGAGTGCATAGTATGTGTGGGGTTTGTTTGTTTGTTTATTTGTTTGTTTGTTTGGGTTACCTCTCTCAGGATGGTATTTTTCTAGTTCCACCCATTTGCCTATGAATTTCATGAAGTCATTGTTTTTAATAGCTGAGTGTCTATTTGATTCTCATGTGTCCTTGTTGTATGTTGGAGCATCTTTTGGGTATATGCCCAGGAGAGGTATAGATGGGTCCTCAGGTAGTTCAATGTCCAATTTTCTGAGGAACCTCCAGACTGATTTCCAGAGTGGTTGTACAAGTTTGCAATAACACCAACAATGGAGAAGTGTTCCTCTTTCTCACATCCTCTCCAGCATCTACTGTCACCTGAGGTTTTTTTTTTTATCTTAGCCATTCTGACTGGTGTGAGGTGGAATCTCAGGGTTATTTTAATTTGCATTTCCCTGATGACTAAGGATGTTGAACATTTCTTTAGGTGTTTCTCAGCCATTTGATATTCCTCAGTTGATAATTCTTTGTTTAGCCCTGTACCCCATATTTTAATAGGGTTATTTGATTCTCTGAAGTCTAACTTTTTGAGGTCTTTGTATATATTGGATATTAGCCCTCTGCTGGATGTAGAATTGGTAAAGATCTTTCCCCAATCTGTTGGTTGCCATTTTGTCCTATGACAGTGTCCTTTGCCTTATAGAAGCTTTGCAATTTTATGAGGTCCTATTTGTCCATTCTTGATCTTTAGAATATTTTCCTCAGTACCAATGTGTTTGAGGCTCTTCCCCATTTTTCTTCTTAGTTTCAGTGTATCTGGTTTTATGTGGAGGTCCTTGATCCACTTGGACTTGAGCTTTGTACAGGGTAATAAGAATGGATCAATTTGCATTCTTCTACATGCTGACCACCAATTGAACCAGCACCATTTGTTGTAAATGCTATCTTTTTCCACTGGATGGTTTTAGCTTCTTTGTCAAAGATCAAGTGACCATAGGTGTGTGGGTTCATTTCTGGGTCTTCAATTCTATTCCACTGATCTACCTGCCTGTCTCTGAACCAATACCATACAGTTTTTATCACTATTGCTGTGTAATACAGCTTGAGGTCAGGGATGGTTATTCCCACAGAAGTTCTTTTATTGTTGAGAACAGTTTCCACCATCCTGGGTTTTTTGTTATTACAAATGAATTTGCAAATTGCTCTTTCTAACTCTATGAAGAATTGAGTAGGAATTTTGATGGGGATTGCATTGAATCTGTAGATTGCTTTCAGCAAGATGGCCATCTTTACTATATTACTCCTGCCAATCCATGAACATGGGAGATCTTTCCATCTTCTGAGATCTTCTTAAATTTCTTTCTTCAGAGTATTGAGTTCTGGTCATACAGATCTTTCCCTTGCTTGGTTAGAGTCACACCAAGGTATTTTATGTTATCTGTGACTATTGTGACAGGTGTCATTTCCCTAATTTCTTTCTCAGCCTGTTTATCCTTTGAGTAGAGGAAAGTTACTGATTTGTTTGAGTTAATTTTATATCCAGCCACTTTGCTGAAGTTGTTTATCAGCTTTAGTAGTTCTCTGATGGAACTTTTGGAGTCACTTAAGTACACTATCCTATCATCTGCAAATGGTGATATTTTGACTTCTTCCTTTCCGATTTGTATTCCTTTGACCTCCTTTTGTTGTCTGACTGCTCTGGCTAGGACTTTGAGTAGTACATTGAATAAGTAGGGAAGAGTGGGCAGCCTTGTCTAGTCCCTGATTTTAGTGGGATTGCTTCAAGTTTCTCTCCATTTAGTTTAATGTTAGCTACTGGTTTGCTGTATATTGCTTTTACTATGTTTAGGTATGGGCCTTGAATTCAGGACTTTATCTTTCCAGGACTTTTTATCATGAAGGGTGTTGAATTTTGTCAAATGCTTTCTCAGCATCTAATGAGAGGATCATGTGGTTTTTTTCATTGAGTTTGTTTCTATAGTGGATATAAACATTTTTAAGACTTGCATTCATAAGTAGTTTACATGATATTTATCCCTCCCTTCAGCTCTTCCCATGACCCCCAACTCCCCCCAAATTCGTGACCTCTTATTATTATAATATAAATACATGTATATTAAAGAGTGTATGTATGTGTATGTATGATACACACACACATACCACATCTGCAACCAAGACCATTTAGTGTTGCAGGTGTGTGAGTGTGTGTGTGTGTATGTGTGTGTGTGTTCATATGTATGTATGTATGTATGTATGTATGTATGTATGTATGTATGTTAGGGCTGACAATGTGGGATTGGATAATGTATGTCAGGGCTCACCCCTGGAGAAGCCTGTCTCTCCCGCTCTGGGCAGTCAGTGACTGCCTGTAGCTCTTCATCTACTGGTGCGACCTTGCGAGATTTCCCCCATCCTCAGTGGCAGGTGGACTGCTGATGTCATTACACAGATAAATCACATTTTTAACCCAGAGTCACTTACTGGGATGTCGAATGCGTCGTTTCTTACGAAAGCCAAGCAAACTGCAGGCTTCAACAAGCCCAGCCAAGGTGGGCCCGGAGACAGGGAGCCTCTATCTCAGCGATGCCAAGGCTGAGGTAGGAGGATCTCAAGTTTGAGACCAGCCTGAGCTAACTACACAGTGAGATGTTGCCTCGGCTTGACAGCCGCATGTTTGAGAAAGTGACACAGTAGCAGAGCCTGAAGACTTAGTGACAGAGGGGGTGGAAGGAAATGAAGGCTTGTTGGGGGATTTTTGGTGCCTTACACATTGGATTTTCATGACACTTTCAGGGTGCCAGTTTAGCGTTCACAAATATCAACTGGTTCTCTTTCAATGGGGCCTCACACTAGGTCACCCTTAAGATTAACTCAATATTCATTCCAAAACTCTGAAGACCCTCAGTGGTGGGCAGAATTCTAATGCCTGTCTCCCAAGCCCCTTTCCCCTGTGTTTATTCAGTTAAGCACTAATCTAGGAGCACCTGGAAGGGTCCACTGACAGATACCACTCCAGGTCAGTTCTCCTTAAGCACAGGAATGGTCCCAATCAGAAAGACCCGGTTCCTTTAAAACCAGGGCTTATTCTCCAGCCGGAAGCAGAAGATAGAGCAGTGATGGAGAGATGACTCGGGAGTTGACAATACCTGCTGCTCTTCCGTAGGCCATGAGTTTGGTTCCCAGCACCCACACCAGACGGCTCACAGCCATCTGTAACTGCAGCACCAGGGGGAATACACTGCCCTCTTCTGGCCTCCGTGGGCACTGCACTCATGAGCACACACTCACGCAGAGACATGTGTACGTAATTTGAAATAAACCTTTTTAAAATTAAAAATAAATTCTAAAAAGTTTTAGAGGAGTCAGGAGAAATAATGTCCCACCTAGATCCAAAAGAAGAAGAAAGATTCAGACCGAAAAGGTTTGAATTCAAAGTTCCCCGTGTTGGTTCTTTTGAGACGTTTTATAACGTTCCCCTCTATTCTGTGACTCTGTTTCCCTATGTTGTGCCAATAATTCCCTCCCTGAGCTCTTAAGAGAAGAAAGTGTATCCAAAATACCGATTGTATTAGTGCGTACCCAGTGAGCATGAGGAAAGACAAGAATTCAGCTTGTTTAAGGTTTAGCTTTCTGTTTTACATATATACACGTTCACGTGTAAGCGTACAGGTGCCCAGAGAGGCCAGAAGACACGATCATCTGGAGCCTGAGTGACAGACAGCTGTGCTGGGTATGCCCAATGTGGGTTCTGGGGACCAAATTTAAGCCATCTTCAAGAACAGCAAGAGTTCGTAAATACTGCTCTCTTCAGCCCTGAACTATTATATTTTTAAAATTATTCCGCTTAGAATACCGTTCACTAACTCTCTTACCATCTGAGTTCATCTTTTTAAAACCATGTGAGTTTTCATGGAAGGGGCCTGGGTAGTTCTACAAGTTGAGAGCGCTGTGTCGTGCTTAGCATTGGCATACGGCCAGCTGGACGGATGCCCATCTGTCTGTCTTCTGGGTCCTCCCCTGAACTCATACTCCTTTCCCCCCAGTGTAGCACATAGTCAGCCAACCCTCTAAGTTTCCAGAAACCAGAGCCGTTTGATACCACAGCACTCTGCAACCCTTGCAAATGTGTGACCTGCTTTCACACGGGCCCACTGGGAAACCGGAGTTCAGAATGAGTGCGTTGCCAAGCCTGGCTTTCAAGCGCACTCCAGGACCCAGACTCAGGTCACCGTCCTTGCCCTGCAAATGCTTTACCCACGAAGCCATCGTAAGCCACCTCCCCAGTCCTCGATGTCCGCATTTTGATTTTCTTTTAATTTTTGTTTCGTCCTTACATTTCCAAGTTCTCAAGCATGGCTACTGACCTAACCACTTCCTTGCTGTGCTGACTAGCTTTATGTCAACTTGACCCAAGCTAGAGTCACTGAAAAGGAGGAGTTTCGGTTGATAAAATGCCTCCATAAGAATCAATGGCAAGGCATTTTCTTAATCAGTGATTGATAGGGAGAGCCCAGTCCAGCATGGGGGTCCCATCTCTAGCCTGGTGGTCCTGGGTTCTATAAGAAAGCAAGCCAGGAAGCAGCACCCCTCCATGGCCTCTGCATTGACTCCTGCCTCCAGGTTCCTGTCCTGCTTGCGTTCCTGTCCTGACTTCCTCAATATAGGATTACAATGTGGATGGGATGCGTAAGCTAAATAAAACCTTTTCTCCCCAACTTGCTTTTTGGGTCATGGTGTCTCATCACAGCAATAGAAACCCTACGGAAGACACTTGCCTTTTACCATCTAATTCCAACAAGTTAATCAAACTCGTAGTGACCTTGGGTGCAGCAATGGCATGCAGGGTGGCTTGTTGCTTTCCTGTGTTCATGAGTACATGAAAGTCGGGCCAGTGTAGACAGCCAAGCTCAGTCATCTTAGAGAGGGAAACCAGGTATACAGCCTGCCTGGGACTTGACCTTACATTAACATGGAAACACCCACAGGCCAGGAGGTGCCTCAGTCCTAGGCCAGTGTGGTCATTTTGTTGTCCTCCTTCCGTCTTTCTATACCTCTTTTTCCTATCAGGAGTTACTCGTGCCCCGCCACTAGGTTACCGTTTCATTGTGTTCTAAATTGATTACTCAAGAAGCCTTTGCTGACTGATGGTTCCGTGATGGAACTTAAGACACTTATTTTCAGCAATGTCTTCAGATCTGCAGACCATCGACTCAGCAGGTTTCTCAGGCGTAGATGCCCGAGAAGACTTCACTGCAAAGTTTAGTTCTGCGCTGCTAACAGAACCAAAGGCGGAGGCCCCTAAATATCCAGCCAGAGGCCGATAGCAAGGTGCAGCCAGCCACTCCATGTGTCTGTGTCGTCTTGAAGAATCGGTGCATTAAGGGTCTGTAACAGACAGGTTGCTTTGCACAGGAGCCCCCCGAACGTTGGTTGGAACACAGGATGCAGATCGATGTGATTTACTAACCGTGTGGGTCTCCCCAATTTTCCCCGGAAGACATGTTTGTGGATTCATTCAATTCACACTTACTCTCCACGTGCCTAATCCGGACAGACCCGTGACCCACCTTGCCTCCGTCCTACGGGGCTCAAACTGTTACTGGAGAGCTAGATAAGTGGGGAGACTGGTTCCTCAGAGACCATGTTTTCAGTGGCTGTATGTCTGTGGGTGGGATGGGAAGATGACTGTGTGGATCGGCATGTGAGGAGGTCAGAAGAGGCCAACTCTCCTGGAGCTAGAGACGAGGAAGGTTGTGAGCCCTTCGCCCTCCCAGAGCTGAGTGCCCGGACCAACCTCAAGTCCTCTACAAGATGGACGCATGCTCTCAACGGCTGAGCGGGCTCTCCAGCCCCGGATTAGTTTAATATGAAAAAGAAAAAAAATTTAAGAGGAAAAAAAAGTGATTATATGTGATAATTGTTCTGGGGAAAATTAAAGAGATTTTTGAGGAAATACTTGGGAGAGAAGGGAATCCCTTCGTGCAAAATGGCCAAGAAGTGCTTCCCTACTGGCCTGCAAATCTTTTTTGTGACATTGCCCGTAATTGTCAGAAACAAAGAGCATCCGAACGTCCTTCAAGTAATACATGGATAAATAAAATATGGTTTATCCACATAATAAAACGCTAATGAGCGGTTAATAAAAGATGAAGCACAGACGCGTGCTGTAGCCGTGAGGAACTCGGGAAAACGTTACTCGGTCTAAAGCCACAGCGCCCTGAGCACGCCCAGTCTTCTCCAGAAAACATTAGTCAGAGTGAAAGAATCCAGACACAGAAGGCTTCCCCTTGTGTAATCCCACTTACATGAAATAGCCCAGAAAGGCGGATTTAGAGAAATGCAACGCAGATGGCGGGCTGACTGAGGCAAGGAATGGACGTCTTCAGAAGGCAGTGAGAGCGACCCAGAGTCAAACTTGGATGGAAACTGAATGACTAAAACCACACTCAGGACCACTGGACGATACTTCCTAAATACATGTGTTATTGTAATAGCCCGGAGCTTCTTTCTGTGAGGCTGACAGAGGACATTCTAGGCGGAGAGAGTCTGTGAGAAGATCCTGTGAGGAGAGAGGCTTGGGATGAGAGGCAAGGATAGAGGAAGACAAGGATAGTTGGAGCTGGCCGAGCAAAGGGAGAGGGTACTGGGGTTGGGGGTGGGGTGAGCTGGAGGAAGCTCACTGAGGAAGGGCCTCCAGCGATACAGGGCCACCAGGAGGTATTACTAAGAAAATGCCGTGCAATTCATTTCATTTGCAGCACACCTCATACTGCATAAGAATAACACAACCAACGCTGTCCAGTTGCTATTCTAGGACTGATACTAACTTACAATCCCATGAATAGGTACCATGGTCACAAAGTAAAGAAAATAAGACCAGGGTGTCCCACCAAGGAAACTTCAAAGAGCGCTGTCCTTCAATCCTGAAATCATCACAATCCCACAAGTCCGGTCGCACACAGCCTACACAAGTTCCACGGGGTCCCGTGGTGGTTGGAGGAGTCCCGCAGTGGGCTTCATATTCGGATGAGCCTTAATGCTTCGACAAGAGGCCTCAGACTCTTAGAGCCCACATTAATTATGCAGCCATTACTGTTGGATGTCGGTCTAGAACCTTGACTACAAGCTGGATGTTAACCCACGGGAGTGAGGTGGCTAGAGAAGAAAAGCAAATCCTTAAGACGAATACAAAGTATCTTCTGGGAATCCATGTTGGGAGAACGCCCAGCCTGTAGCAGGTTCTCAACGGGGTTGGTGGGACAAAAGGAAGAGACAACAGCCGGCCCACTCTGCTTCTTCTTGCCCTGTATCTGTGGTCAGGGTGTTACTTCGGTAATGTGCTCTCCAGAGAAACAGGAAAAAGGATAATAAGGATAGAGTAAAAATCAGTAGAAGAGAAAACTTCTAAGGGTTTTTAGCGGTTGGTATTGCTTGTTTCTCAAGAAGACCTGAGTTTGTAATTTTTCTCTGTGCTGAAAAAATTTTAAATAAATATCATTCTTCTGAATTAATTAATTTTGTCAAATAAGTCACCTGTTTTCCAGCAGCAAGGGCAAACCCAATTTCTCTCTCGAGCCCTTCCAATGCTTTCATTATTACATGAGGCTTCCTCTGAACATGAGAGCTGCATAAAAAATGTATGTTGTTTTTAGTGTTATAATTACATATAGAATTATTTATGGTGATAGTACAACCACATTGTTATATGATTATATTATTGTCAGAATTCGTATTAAAGGCAAACTTCGTATTCAACTTAAAATAACTCCCAACTCATTTTAAGTTCTAAGCTAGCAAGGGCAAGTAATTTTAAAAAAAAAAATAATAATAGCTTCTGGTACTAAATTCTCCAACTGTGTGTGGTCAAAATATGACTACGTAGGCTGGAGAGGTGGCTCGGGGGTAGAGCACTTGCCACGCAAGGGTTAATATCTTACGACTGAGACAGGAGGTGCTGCCTGTCTGTAATCCTGGCCCTCCTACATTGTGTCGGGAGGTAGAAAAGAGACAGTCCCCAGAAGCATATAGGTCAGTGAGGAACCCCATCTACACAACGTGAAGGTCAGGTGCCCACAGTCGTCCTCTGACCTCCACGCTCAGGTCACGGTACGTACATGCACACCCATGCACAAACCCACAAGTGAACACAACCCCATGAAAGACTGACTGGGCCCTTTTGAGACTAATACAGACTAAACGAGCCTCGTCATCCACTCATTGGAAGCATCCTCCCCGTGGAGATACGGGCACACTGATGAGTCCTAATCAGAACCCGTAAAACGCCCCGATCTTTGAGCTCTCGGACAAGTGTCATTTGTGTCTCTTGGCTCCCCTAAGACGGCCAGACTCGGGACTTTCATGATGTCTCTATTCTGCAAAACAAGATGACAGTGTCATGACATGGACCACTAGCAGAGAGGGAACAGAGATGTTTCTACAAAAACAAAATATTAATTCTGCTCTTAGCCTCAGCTAAGTTTTCCCGAGTGGGGAAATCTAACTGGGAGGTTGTGAAGAATCAGGGAGGTTTCACTTTTACCTCAGAAACTCCTAGGAGGAGCATGGCACTCAAGACTCAGCGTTCCTGAGAGCTGGGGATGTGTAGCCTCAGTTAATACAATTTGAATATAATTGTATTATACAGCCGGCCGTTTTGGTCTCTGTGTCTCAAGAGGTTGGACTGAGCAGCGGCTGTTTCCAACCTTCACAGAGTCCACCAAAGCGTTTGCCAAAGGACGCCGTCTGTAAGTTGAGACGTTAACAGTAACACTGAGCACAGCCTGTAGTGAGTGACCTAGGCCCTGGGCAAGGCCTAGAAAACTCCACTTCATCTTCACAAAACCCAAAGATCCCAAGTGGTTCCCGTTTCTCAGACGGCTAAAATGAAGGTCCGGGAATTAAATATTCTAAATCGAGGCCCAGAGTCTGTAAATGGTGGACACGGGGTGTCAGGTGCCAATTCTGTGTGCTGGGACCAAGCTCTTTCTCGTCATTCCTTTGATTTCATTAGGCTTTTTTAAGAAAGAAAGAAAGAAAGAAAGAAAGAAAGAAAGAAAGAAAGAAAGAAAGAAAGAAAGGAAGGAAGGAAGGAAGGAAGGAAGGAAGGAAGAAAGAGAGAAAGAGAGAAAGAAAGAGAGAGAGAATAAACAGTTTCCTCAAGCCCAGGCTGGCAATCTCAGTGCATACCCAAGGATGACCCTGGACTCATCCCGTAGCTTCCACCTCCCTAGTGCTGAGACTACATCCGTGTGTTGCCACACGCAGCTAATACCTTTGTTTAACGTCTTATACGTCGCTCCCAGTGGCCAGTGCTGAAGCTAATGTGATTCCATGTACAAGGCCTCTTCTGACCTCTTCCAGCCTGGGGCGTCTAGTTCAGTCTCTGCTTTTGAGCCCTTCGTGGGGCGTAGGAGAGACTAGGGCATGGAATTCTGCACAGGGGTCTGCAGCCCCCAACGCAGCTCCTCCAGGGCCTGCCCCAGATCGGCTGTGTCCTCGGGCCCTTTCCTCAGCATCAGCTACGAAGGCTTTGCAAACAGAATACACCCCAAAGCCTGTCAGAATCGTCCGCACACCCACAGCGATGAGCGCACTCCTCATCACTTACCCAGGATCTTTGAATTTAGATGCTGGGTCAAGAGAGAATGACGGTTTTGCAGGAAGGCTGTTCTTTAGGAGAAATGATATTTTTAGCATCTTCCCCGGGCCTGCAGCCTAATAAGTAGATATTGTCCTGGTGATAAATGACAGCTCTCCTGAGAAGAATTACAAGTGTGGATCTTAAGCTGAGACTCCTCCCTCCTTCCCTCCCTCCCTCCCTCCCCCCTCCCTCCCTCCTCCCCCCCTCCCTTCTACTCTCCCTCTCTTCCTTCCCTGCCTCCCTCCCTCCTCCATTGTCCCCTCCTCCCCCGCCAGGATGCTATGTAGTCCTGTCTGGCCTGAACCTTACCGTGTCTCCCAGGTTTGCCTCAAACTTGCAGCAATCCTGCTGCCTCTGCCTCACAAGTACTAACATTACAGCCATGCACCACTATGGCCTGGGCCTCTCCGCATTTCTGCTTGAGGAGTGAGTGCAGGTTCAGCCATGGAATTACAGATGGCCAACAAACAAACTCTTCCTCACAACTCATCTTTCTGTGTTTCTTTGTTTGTTTGTTTGTTTGTTTGTTTCTCGAGGAAAGGTTTCTCTGTGTAGCCCTGACCGTCCTGGAACTCACTGTAGACCAGGCTGTCCTTGAAGTTAGACCAGGCTGTCCTTGAAGTCAGACCCAGAGCTGCCTCTGCCTCCCGAGTGCTGGGATCACAGGTGTGCACCATGGGCACTGGACTTCACCTGGAGTTTTTGTTTGAGTTCGCTTGGGTCTCAGCTGATGGAAGGTCCCGTCTCGGTCACTGCAGGGGCTTCTTTCCAGAAATCCCTTTTATAGGAACAGTGTATAGCCCAGGCTGGCCTGGGACTCACAAATGCCTCCGTCCCTTTCCCTGCCTCTGCCCTGCATGGATTTTTTTAAAAATGTTCTAGTTTTCATTTCCTTTCAAATTTTCTTGTATTTAAGATGTAATTATATCATTTCCCCCTTCTTCCTCTCAAATTCATGGCTTCTTTTTATTTAATCCATAGATAGATAGATAGATAGATAGATAGATAGATAGATAGATAGACATAGATGATAGATAGATAGATAGATAGATAGATAGATACCTACAGATAGTGTGTGTGTGTGTGTGTGTGTGTGTGTGTGTGTGTGTGTGTGTGAATACGTGAATACAGCCCGCGCCCTGATCAGTGTGCTTCATGGTTTCACCTGCTGCACCCGTACTGTGTGTGTTGCACACACAGCTATGGTTTCAGAACTGACCACTTGGGACTGGATAACACTAAGAGTTCCTCCCCAGAGGTGACCATGTCTCCCACTGTCTGCATTTCTTAGTTACCTGTAGCTCTTTGTCTAGGGTTGGTTCCCGTGAGAGTCCCCCCTTCATGTGGGCATGCCTACCGTCCCTGTCATGCAGCCTTAGTGCAGGAGTCGTGTCACGGATGTGTCTGTCCACTGAGGCTCTGCACCCCGACCAGCTGTGGGTAGCTTCCTGTACCGGTCAATGTCTTGCAGAGAGAAAGTGCTTTGGTGAGGGACAAGAGCTACACTTACCCCCGGGCCTAAGGGTCCGTGCTTCATTTGCTGTTTAGCACTACATTTCTAACATTTACCTACACTGGGTGCATCCATATGCAAGTGTGTGTGTGTGTGTGTGTGTGTGTGTGTGTGTGTGTGTGTGTGTGTGTGTGTATGTGTCTGAGTGTGTGTGCATGTGTGTGTCTGGTTGTGTGCATGCATGTGTGTTCACATATGTACTTGTGCCCATGCACACACGTGTGTGCGCGCACATGCACACACACACACACACACACACGCAAGTGGAAGTCAGAGGAGGACAACATTCTCAGCCTCAGAATTTTTTTAGATTTTGTTTTTTTAAGACAGGGTTTACTCTGTGTAGCCCTGGCTGTCCTGGAGCTCACTTTGTAGGCCAGGCTGACCTCCAGCTCACAGAGATCCACCTGTCTCCACCTCCCGGGTGCTGGGGTTTCTTTATCCCAAGGACTGAGAAGTAGCACTGCCACTCAGTGGTCAGAGCTAGAGATCCCAAACACGCTGAGGTGCGTATGGTGGTTCCTCACTAGGAAGACAGCCTGGCGTCCTCAGGGCTCCCTGTGGGTGAGGCCCATGACCTCCTTGTTCCCTTAGCCTGCTCCACACAAGAATCTGAATTTTACAAGAGCAGAGCCACATACCAGAAAATCACACTGCACGGGCCTACTACGTGTAGCTCTCAAGTCTCCCAGACACGCAAGCCCAGTCCTAAGGTATGTGGGGCCTATCAGAAAAATCACATTGTGAAGGCCTACTGTGTGACGCTTCCCAGTCTCCCAGACACAGAAGTCCCGGCCTATCTTCATGGCTTCTGGACTCAAGGTTTCTATGGACAGGGACAAGCGAGTGATTGCTTTATTGCAAGTTCTAGAACATCAAGACCATGTATTTGAATGTTAACACATGAATTCATTTATTCTATTTTGTCTGCCCCTTGATAGTCATGGTTGCATCATGTAGTGTAGGGATGTAAACGAGGTGTTCAACCTGCCCATCCCCACCACGTGAGCGTCTTCGTCCTTCCTTCAGCGCCTCCCTTCATCCTTCAATGTCTCCCTTCACTTCCAGGCATTGCCTTGGCCTTGGGACAACAGAGCAAGACAGCAGGTCGGAGGAGCCCTTGATCCACAGTAGGCAGTGGGCTGATTTAGAGTTCCTATCATTTTGGTGGGATGATCCCAAGGTGTCTGCTCCTGCAGGCACCTGGTAGCCGCAGTGGTAGCTAGTCTAGATCCTTCTTATCTTCCAACACAATTGTCTAGGAGCATTGCCCGCGCTGATTGTTTAAATCCTTAGCTTTGCCGCTGTGTCTACTTCTGGGGAACCAAGACTAACACAGGGCAGTGCCAAAATCTTATTTTCTTTAGCAGAAACACTGGGTGTGCCGGGATTGAAAGTGCCATTCCATGCAAGTCTGGCATTCTGCTCAACGCCAAACATGTGTCATGGGGATCGTGACTGTCCTACTTCCTATGATCCTTTGGGGACAGAGATTCCTTCCCAATGCATCGGGCACCGTCAGTGTCCCAGCCTTGAAGTACTGCTGACGACTATAAACCGCCCTCTGCTGCCCAGGGGTTACAGCTCAGACCCACAGAAATAAATCAGATGGATCAGTGCCTGGGTACATGAAATTCATGCAGAGAAAAGCATCTTTCGTTCTCCATTTTTAATTGTAACATGAGCCCCAGAACATTTATCCTTTGAGTCAACAAGTATTTATTGAGTCCCTGCTATACACCAAGCTCTGGGTACACAATGGTGAAGTTAACAGGTGGAATCGTCTCCTTTATCAGAGGTTGACAGAGCCCATACTAGGCCACTTCGCCTTGGTGTAACAAAACGCTCAGGTTAAGCAACTTGTAAGAAAGAGAGGTCTGTGCTGGACCATGGTTCCACTGGTTTCAGTCCATAGTCACTGGGCCCTCAGACTGTGGTGAGGCGGGACATGATAGTGGAGGTGACTGGTAGGGCAAAGACGCTCACCTCGTGGTGTCCAGGAAGCAAAGGCTGTAAAGAAGAGGCCTGGGGCTTAAATACTCCCTTTAGGGATGTGTTGGTTACTTTTCTAGGTGGTTCTCAGTTCTAAGGAAAAAACAGCTACTTTTCTGTTGCTGTGATCAGATACTATGACCAACTTGTAGAAGAAAGAGTCGTCTGGGCTTGTTGTTCCAAGGACATGAGAGTTCATCATGGCAGCAAAGCCAGGCAGCAAGCAGCAGGCCTGGGGGCAGAAGCAGGCGTTTGAGAGCTCACATCTTCAACGGGAAACATAACTTGCAAGTGTTATGAGGTTCTGAATCAAAGCCCACCCACTGTGACGCACTTCCTCCAGCAAGGCCACACACCCCCAACCTCCACAAACAGCGCCACCAACTGGTGACCAAGTGTTGGAACGCATGAACCTATGGAGGACATTCTCAGTGAAGCACTACAGGAAGCACTGTGCAAAGGCCTCGTCAAGCCTTTGATGGCCTAATTTCCTTCAACTAGGCCATACCTCTTGAAAGCCCCACAAGCTCCCCATACCAGAGATTCAAGACCACACCTTCACAGCATGGGCCTTTGGAGGTCACTTATCCAGACCACATCAAATACTAACGGTAATTTTAATCTAACGAAGCACATGGCGTATGTTTGGTTCTGCTAGCCCTAACAAGAAAAATAAAACAGAGAAAAAAGAGGACTATGTCAGGAATCAATTGATTTTTAAAGGCAGGGGGGAGTAGACCACCCTGCCCAACAGTGACCATGGTAACTGGCGTCAACCTTAATTAAAGGTCAAGGTTCAAGTCCCAACTGAAAGAGTAGTGTATGTGGTGGAGGCTAGGAGGGTCCAATCACCAGAAGATTCCTCCTGGGAAAATGCCCAAAGATGGCAGATTTCCCACCATGCTTTAGGACTAGCCACCTCCCTGGAGAACCAATAGCAAACCAGAAATATGTTCCTCCATTTTCAGCATGTTCTAATTTTCCTTCCTTCTTGCTTTTTAAAACCAAAGCTACAAAGTTATGCTGGGTTATTTTTTTTTCTTCCAATCTTCCCTAAGATCTTCTCTAAAGCTTTTGTCCTCTGCCTAAAGGCTGGAAAGGAGAAAAGATAGAGCCTAAATGAGAGACACCCCACCTCTTCTTCCCAGTGTACTGGGAATCTGGGAGGGCTGCTTGCCGTGTCTGTAGTTCACAGGGAAGGCCCTGGGTTTGTTGTTTTGCTTCAAAGTCTTAAAAATAGCATGTTGTTGGAGATTCCAGAGGGAAAACCCCAAGTAGGAAAGGCATATTGGCTCCTGGAGTATAGGGCCTTGGCACAGGGCATCACGTTGGCAGAAGTGCGCCTACACTGACAGGATGCACGGCCAACTCCAACAGAACTTCCAGTGGGAAGTTTATGACCCGCTTTCATCCAAGCCGCTATTTGGGCAAAGGCATGATTGCTTCTAATCACTTTGCTTCTGTGGCTGTAGCCAAGTCCTCTGTCAACCTGCCTGGTCCTGGAACAGCTCGGGTTTTAGGAAAGAGAAGCCTCTTGTAAAGTATAGAGGTGTTGATGGCCACCCTCCAGGATGCTGGTCCGATGTGCCAGGAGGCAGAACAGCCAAAGGTAACAATGCAAGTGTACAAAAAACATCCTTAAAATGGGATAATTGGTCTGTCTCTCTCTAAAGATGCATGATTCTTCCCTAGTCAAGAAATTCTTTGTCCTTGATGTTTATGCATTTCTCTGGCTCCTGGGACATGCCCAAGAATGGAAGGAACTTTTTTCATGAGGAATCCTAGTTAGCCCAAAACAACTGGCACACTTTCTGTTTCTAGAACATAACCCTTAAGTGGCCAGTTGGCTTTTAACCTAGGCACTTGGTGTGATGCAAACGTTTGGGTATCCTTCACAAGGGTTTGCTAACTGAATCATTCAATGTTCATACAATATCTTTGCCAAGGTTTCTAAACTGCTACTTCACCAGGAGCCAATTTTACTCTCATCTGGGGCCTTGTCATGGCTAGGATTTCACAGTCAAGAATTTCTACTTAGAATAAGTCACCTTTAATTGTGATGGCTACCTTTAATTGTCAGTTTGACACAACATAGAGTCACCTGGAAAGAGAGCCTCAATGAAGGATTATCAAGGTTGGGTATGACTTGTAGGGAACTGTCTTAATTCAGTAACTTGATGTGAAATCCCAGCCCACTATGGGTGGCACTATTCCCTAGGTCCTGAACTATATGAAAGTTTGGAAATTGTGCTAAGTCCAGGCAAGAAAGCAGAGGAGCATATATGTATCCGTTTCCTTCTGTACTATGGATACAATGAATCTCTCTGCACAAAGTTTCTACCTTGACTTTCCCACAAGGATGGGTTGTAACCTGTAACGAGTTAAAATAAACCTCTTTCTCCTCTAGGCAGCTTTTTGTCACAGTATTTTGTCACAGCAAAAGAAATGGATGGAGCCACTCTGCTAAGAGATGAACAGATAGATACTGGTGTCTGACAAAAGGAAGAAGTATTTTCCCAACTCCAGGTGATTCTGTGCTGGCCACTGATGTGAGGGCTGAAGTCACAGCTGCCAGTGTTGCCACCATTGTGCCACCTCAGACCTTTGGCCCATGGCCCATGCTCTCATTCGCTCTCACATTTACAACTCTTTCCATGTACTTGTGTCTCTCTTTGTCTCTCTCTGTCTCTGTCTCTCTGTCTCTCTCTTTAAAAAAAAAAAAAAAAAAAAAACATCTCCCCAACTGCCAGGTCTCAGAGACCTCTTAAAAACCTACCTCCTTCACAGTCTACTTTAATATCTTTTCAGAGATTAGAACCCTCCCTTCTCCAGAGAACAAAGCCCGTACTCTCTGGGTTCCCTGTTCATTCACTATCCCAAGCCATATTGATTCTTCAGGTCCAAGGCCAAGACCATTTAGTTCCCTTTCCACAAATAAGTTCAAACTCTTGATGTTGGGGGTTGGCAGGAGGCTGCTAAGAGTCTGAATTAAAGCATTCTGGTGCCCATACTCCACCTCACCTGGTGAGAAGCATGGTTCGTCCATCTCTGGAAGAGCTATCTGGGGTAAGTCACCAAGGGTGAAGGTTTATTGTCCACTGTGGAAGCAAAGTTCCTCGAATTCCCTCCTAAGTACTAGAAACTGAGTTGTCCAGTTCCAACAATGGCCATGGTTTAAGAATGTTTCTGTAAATCTGATAATTTTGTCTATCTATCTATCTATCTATCTATCTATCTATCTATCTATCTACCTACCTACATACATACATTCTATATCTACCTATCTATCATCTATATCCATCTCTTGTCATGATGATTAGAGAGTGAGGACCATTCACACGTTTTGCTTAGTTGACTCGTTGTTTTTGGTTTTATTTTGAAGTGAGATCTCCCTGTGTTGCCCAGACTGGTTTCAAGCCCCTGAGCTCAAGTGGTCTTCCTGTGCCAGCCTCCTGAGTAGCTGGCCCTGTAGCCATGTGCCAGCATGCTTGGCTTGATGATAAGGTGCTAGGGTGCAGTCGGAGAGCCTTATACATGGGAGCCAAGCTCTCGGTGCCAGCTGCATTCCTGCTGCCTTATCCACCTTTTTAAGGAAATAAAGTTCCCCTTTTGTGTGTGCAAGCACACGGGCTGATTTCACGTATGATGACAAATATGTCACCAAGAAGGTCTGGCTGACGGTGATCTCATGCCAGGTCCACCTGCTACCTCCGTCAGTCATGGTTGGCCACCACCAGTTATTCTTCTTCTCCCTAAAGACACCACAAAAGGCTCCCTCCTAAGGCCGTCATAGGAGTTAAGCAGTGGCCAAGGGTGTGGCCAGTCAGAGGAGACCCTTACAAACCAGACGTGGCTACTGTTGTCCTTGATGTGGGGGTAGACAGACATGGTCTGCCCTCTGTTCCCTTTGGCCAATGGCTTTTGCTATTTCAGGGTCTTGAAAGGCTAGAGCCAAGTGTCTTTGCAAATCCCACTAGTGACAGACGCCGACACTCAACTCCCGCTACAGAGGGGCTTGCACTGGTTATCTCATGTACTCTTGGCCCTGATTGCATGAGGTCCTGAGGGTGTCAGCTGAGCTTGGCAGAGGCAGGACCTGAGACGCACCGCATAGCCAAGGCAGACGTCTTCAAGCGTAGACAACCAGGTTCCAGTCCCATCTGCGACTCTTCAGCTGCTACCCTTAGCTGTGCCTGGCTTTTTTGAATGCTAAATGATTTAAGATGTTGCCAATTCTCCAAGCATTTCCTTGGCCCTAATCAGACTGGAGTGTCTTCACTGTGGACTTTCTATGACGAACCATAACAGTGGGTGATGCTGATATTGCAGTTACAACAGGGGCTGGGGACAGGACTGGTGGGTGAAACCCTAGCTGCCACAACACCCTGACAACCTTAGGTCAGTCCCCAGAACCATGTAAGCCCAGGTTTCAGTAGCACACACCTGTGATGCCAACATCCCCTGGGGGTGGAAGATAGCTCCAGAAGCTAGCCAACCCGGCTAATGGGACATTATTCTAATATTAGTTATAATTAAAATTATAATAGTGGCAAGTGAACACTGACTCCTGAAGGTTGTCCTCTGACCGCCACACACATGCCATGCCCACACTTACGCATGCTCACACAGTTATAGAGGTTAATTCTTCCCTTTTTCATTCCTCTGTTCTTTCTTCTCTCAACTGTTTATGGGGTTGTTTTCCTCCTGGTCTGAGACGAAAGGTCACTGTGCAGCCTGAAAAAAGCCCCCAAAGATGTCTGCCCAGTAGTCACTTCCGGTGTGTGTGTGTGTGTGTGTGTGTGTGTGTGTGTGTGTGTGTGTGTGTGTGTGTGTGTGCAGTTCTCATAGTGGCCACAAGAGGGCGCAAGATTCCCCTACAGCTGGAGTTGCAGGCAGTTGTGAGCTGTCTAACATAGGTGTTGGAACCAGTCCTCTGTAACTGCTAAGCCAGGGCTAACCAGCAGTCGCTTTCTTTCTGGGGCTTGATGCGCTTGTCTAGCTGGGAGCAAGATTCTTTAAGAGAGATTGAGTCGTGAGGTCATAAGATTGCCACACATTTGACTGTGGCTGAACCAACCCTTTCTGCCAGCAGGATGTCGGACTCCATGGTGATTTTATTCTCATGATGCTATCCAGGGAATGAATATGCCCAGATAGTATTTTTTTCACTTCTTGTGTTCCCTTAGCTCCTACTGTAGTGAGGAGAGACCGTGAATAATCGAGAAGGACCATAAGAGAAGCAAACGAACCAGCACATAGGGGCGGTGCTTAGAAAGAGCCTGCTTGGAGAGGGGCGGTGCCCTCGCATCCACTGTGTAAATTTAGGAACCAAGGCTTAAAGCCACCTAGGGAAGGTGAGCCAGGGACAGAGAACAGTTAAGTAAAAAGTCCCCGAGGCCAGCCATGACCTGTATATAAGAACGGCCAGATGGAATTGTGCGAGCCCGCATGGCGGAGGCAGCGCGGAGGAGGCAAGCGCGGCGAGGCAGCGCCTGGAAGGCGGTGAGGTTTACACAGACAGAAAGTTTAAAGCCAAACGCTTTGGATCTGCACACAGATGCATGTGTCTCGTGCTACCTTGTTCTTTAATGGAAATATGGTAACGCAGAGTTCTTTTTAAAAAAAAAATCCTCCTTGGCAAAAAAAAAAAAAAAAGTTGGAAACCCTTTGTCGGTTTCTTAAAACTTTTTTTTAACCTGGTCGGCGCATTCTAGGAGCCTGAGGATGTCTGCGGTAGGAGACATCTTGTGGCATTCTGTAGGTGGAAGTGGCGAGGTGCGGAAGGAAGTAGGGGATCCAAAAGTCGGCGTCCCTGCAGACATGCCGGGCGCCATTGGGCACGAAGTTTCTATTTCGGAGCCCTACCTTTCTAGTGTCTAAAGTGAGGGGGGTTTTGCTGCCTATTCAGTCTCCACAGGGGAAGGAAGGGTAGGATTACGTCGATGCCCCGATTCTCCTAGAAAGAAAAAAGAAAAGGGAAGAGAAAGAATGAAAGAAAGAAAGAAAGAATGAAAGAAAGAAAGAAAGAAAGAAAGAAAGAAAGAAAGAAAGAAAGAAAGAAAGATTTTTGAGGGGAGAGTTTGTTCGCTGGTTAATCCTAGCAGCTATCTCATCTCATTTCAAAATAAAACTTAAAAATGAGAAAACTCAGAAGCAATCCTGTTGTCCCAGCAACACAGAAGGTGGAGGCAGGAGGATCATGAGTTCAAGAGCACCCTCAGCTATGTTTGAGGCAAACCTGGGCTACATTAGAGCCTGAGAAAAGGTGTGTGTGCGCGCGCGCACGCGCTCCCGTGCGTGAACGAGCATGAGAGGCAGGGGTGGAGGGGATATGAAACCTGTGTGAACCCACTAAATACATTTGCAGACTGGATATATTGAAAACAGAAAGAAGCCAAACTCTCATGCCAACCTAATGTGCACTTTTAGCTGTCATTAGTGGCCAGTATTTGAGGGGGGTTGTAGGTCCCCCCTCCCTCTGGTATTGTAAGCCTCAGCCCACCTGCTTAAAGCCATGACGTGGAGCCTCCAGGAGAAAAGCCGGCCCTCACCTGCACCTCCTCTGTCCCAGGGAATAAAGGACTTTAAGCAAAGACACCAGTATCCTTTCCAGCCACCTTCACCTTTGGCTTCTTCTGGTTCTCTGGTTCCCTGTCGGGTCATATTTCTGGTGGGGATTTTTAACTTTTTTCTGCTGCTTTGCACAACAAAATGCAGCCAAGCTGAGACTATGGGTGTCTTGATCTTGGGAGAAAGCAGGGAAATTCACAAACACACACACACATACACACACATACACACACACACACACACACACACACAGGGTGTGGGGACAGAGACAGAGACAGAGAGAGACAGAGACAGAGAGAGACAGAATGACGTTTGGCCAGTGGGGCCATTCTTGGCGGCCATGTTTGAGGGTAAGGTTAGGGAGTGATGGGACTCAGGCTCTATCTGTGTCTTCTGTAATCCCCCGCATGTGCAAACTTCCCTCACTGATTTGGCATTGACTCGTATATGATATCGATTTAGAAGTCATCCTGTACACCGTGCCTAAGAGGGATGATAAATTATGAAGAAAATGTGTTTGGCAGGATCTGATTTTGACCTTAGATGTTATTCTGAGGCCGTTCCTGTCTTTCGGGCCTTCTGTTTGTCCTACCATTGGTGTACCAAATACTTTAAGTATTTAAATAGCCTAGCTTCTTATTTCCCTAGTGAGAGCTTGTTTGTATCTTGGACATAATAACTGGCTACAAATGGCTTTCTTCTAGTTGTCACGATCCAGGAGGAATGGGGGAGAGAAGTGGGGGAGAGGGGAGAAAGAGAGAGACAGAGAGGGAGGGAGAGAGGAGAAGAGAGGAGAGAGGAGAGAGAGGAGAGAGAGGAGAGAGGAAAGAGAGAAGAAGAGGAGAGAAGGGTGGAGGGAGGAGGGGAGGAGAGAGGACTCAATACTCAGGACAACAGGATTGGGGACGGGCTGTAAAGCTTAAGCCGACAAGGCTTGTTAACTGATGGCTCGTTTGTGGGATGGTAGCAAAAATGCAAAGAAGAAAATGACTGCAGGATCTTGAATGGAGTCCCCAAAAGTCCAAGCTACAGGTCCTTGTTCTCGAATTCTGATCCATGGAGAGACTACGCGTGGCTATATGCTCCTTCCTGAGGACAGGTCATTTCACCGTAACAACTCCCATTGACTTTCGTTAAAAGGAAACCAGCTTTCCTTGGGCTACACGCCTGCTCTCCCAAGCGTGACATGCATGCTACGTATATTGAGAGATGCCTTTACGTTAAAAATAATCGTGTTTTTAAAGCGGTCCTCTTCTGAGTGGGAAATGGTGGCGTGCACCCATAGTCACAAAACTCAGAAGGTTAAGGCAGGAAGTGCCGTGAGTTCAAGGCCAGCCTGAGCCGCAGGGTGAATTACAAGACAGCCTGAAGTACAGCGGAAGTCCCAGTCTCAATAAGGAAAACAGCAAGTGGGGAGGAAGGGACTGGAGATGTGAGGAAATGTCTCAGCCAGCAAAGTGCTCGCTGTATGAATGTGACGGCCAGAGTTAGATGCCTAGAAATCAGTTAAAAAGCCAGGCATGCTGGCACAAACTTCAAACCTCACCAAGGGAGTGGCCGTTGGATATCTAGGTCTCCATGGTGAGCCAGCACAGCCTAATAGGCAAGCTCCGGGTCTAAGTGAAAACCCGTCTCAAGAAACAGCAGAGGGCACACGCGTGTGCACCCTCACCCAGGAGTTGGGAGATGGAGGCAGGAGAATCGCAAGCCCATGGTCATCTTTGGCTATGTAGTGAGTTCAAGGATAGCCTGGGATACATGCAACCCTGTCTTTAAGGAGGGGAGGAGGTAAAGAAGGGGAGGATGAGAGGGGATGGGCAAAGGTATGCTTACCTTTATACCCATGCCTCAGTCTAAAGGGAGTTTGCGCTGTGGTTCTGAACATGAATTGGCCCTACTACCATTTTGCTTTCGTTGCTCACTGATGCCTGGATTTGTCTGTTTTCTATTCAAAACGTTTTTGATAGAGTACAGAATCATAGATTTCATAACATTTTCCATATGCCACTGTGTTTTTATGCCTGCGTTTATTGAGTCCCTACTGTGTCAAACTCATTATCCCTGCAGAAAAGGCAGACGCAGGCACCCAGGCATGGCTGGATCCACCATCATCCTAGTGTTGGGGAGGCTGAGGCAGGAGGATCTTGAATTCAGAGCCGGCCTGGGTTACATAGAAAGACCTTGCCTTGGGACTGGAGAAATGGCCCAGTGGTTAAGAATGCACACTGTTCTTTTAGGGGACCTGAGCTCAGTTTCCCAGCATCCACATCAGGCAACTTGCAACTGCCGGTGACTCTCGCTCCAGGGGCCCCAATGCCCTTTTCTGGCCTCAAGTGCATACACTGTGCACACACGCACACATGCACACGCACTTAAAGATACAACTAAAATTTTTAAAAAAGGCTTTGCCTCACAATGTGTAAATAAATAATCATCGTTCATTTAAAAAATAAAGTTATAATCAAAACAGTGGCAACCTAACCTCCCAGATCACAGCTCTCATACTGCGTCAGGGGAAAAAACGCTCACGGGTGCCGACTGACTGGATACTAACAGGAAGGACAAACTGACACAAGAGCTGCAGCAATGGAGCCCCCCTTGGTCCTCCTGATCATGGAGAAAAACACCACGAGAAAATAAAATGCAGGAAGAAGTTAGCCAAGAGAGGAGCAAAGGGGAGAGCAGTCTAGACAGAAAGATCCACCAGGACGAAAGCTCCACTTTCCCAGTTTGCTCTGAAGTGAGGAGATTCCAGGACAAGGCCTTTGTGCTAAAACCAGAGGCCAGCAGACTGGAAGAGCGGTCGAAATCTCAAGTGAGAGGGGTGTACTCACCCACCTCCATGCCCCTGTTTCACACACCTCCTCAAAACCCAGCAGCTCGTTGGGCTTCTTCACCACCGGTGGCTCAGGCTAGTCGGAATTCCTCCGATGGCGCTGGCGTTTCTGCTCCAAGACCCAGAGGATTGCAAAGTTCCCGGGAGCTTGTCTCTGGAAGTCACTCACCTTACGATCCACACAGCAGCCAGCCAGACGGAAGGAGTGGTAATAAACACACTTCTTCCTGGGGAGCCCCATTTAGATCCTACCCGTCTTCGTTCCTCACGCATGTGTGTCCGCATGCTTTGCAGAACCGTGTTGTTCTTAACAGGAGTGCACGCCTGCTTTCGGGAAAGCCGGAGGCTTGACCAGGCCTCGTATGAGGTCTCTGTCTGATGGTGCAATATTTTACGCCCCCTTCCAAAACATTCACTTCCCTTCCTACGTATCAGTTAGACATCCCTCCTGATGAGATATGCGGGGTCTCTCTGTGAGGTCGCCTCAATCCCAACACATGAGTCTTAGGGAAACTTTAGAGGTGGAACATAGTCAGGGTGGGGGGAGCTGGGTTGTTGAAAGAGGAGCGCCCTTCCCTGAAGGGGATTTGGGGGTTCCAGTCCATTTATTTATTTATTTATTTATTTATTTATTTATTTATTTATTTATCTCTTTGCTTCCCAACCACCAGGTGAGCACACCCGGCGGCTCGGCACGCCCACTGTTCTGGCTTCCTTAATGTGAATGTGATGGAACTTCTTAGCCAAAACAACATAGGGAAGGAGAGAGTCCCTTTGGGTTGCAGTTCCGGGTCAAAGGTTATAGGGCAGGAAGTCTTGGCGGCGGCAGCTTGAGAAGCCTAGTCACATCATGCGCATAGGCAAGAGTAAATGCGCCCATCCTGTTCCTTGCTGGCTAGTTTTCACGCAGCTTTTCTCCTGCCTAACATAGCTCAGGACCCCTAGCCTAGGGAATGGTGCCACCCACAAATGAGCTGGGTTTCCTATGTCAGTTAACAATCAAAACAACTTCCCTCCTGTATACTAGCAGACCACCCTGATCTAGGAAATCCCTCCACAGAGACTCTCTTCTCTGATGAATCTAGGTCACAGCAAGTGGACAGAACTAACCAGTAGTCCCTCCGTGGAGAATCGAACCTCCGCATACTCACCTCACCCTCCGCATACCCGCCCCTTACTTCCACAGATCTTCCTGATGGCTGAGGATGCCGATGGTCGCATAGACTTACTGCCTGCTTGTGTTTCATCTTTTGAAAAATATTCAGTGCATGAGTCCATTTGACCATGTGGAGGAAGAAAGGAACTGAAAAAATGGGGCCATCAGGGGCAAATACTCATTACGTACATAATACAGAGAAATATCATGGAGCCACAATTTAAATACAATAAATAATATTTTAAAATATGAGCCTTCAGTCGTTTGTGCCTTAATTTTCCTCCTTGCTGACGGGTTGGAATTCTCACATCTTCGTTGCGCTTTCTATAAGCTGTGCAGCAACCAGAGCTCTCTCAGGAGAAAGGGGACCTCAGCGCTGTTCCTTACTGCTTCCGGGTCAACCATAATATTCCGGGTCATCCAGAGTCTTCCAGCTGTAGGATACTGTCTGTGAAGGGCTGGTGAACCTTTCGCCTCTAGGGCCTAACGGCCTCTGTGGCTCTTAAGCTCTCCCCTTCACAGTCCATAAAAGAATGCACGTTGTCCTTAAAGTTCCAGCTCCCAAGACGTGCCTGATCCCACGAGGCCACATGTCACCGACCCCTGGATTAGGTGACATCTTCGGTTTGTGCGTTCTCCACTTCCACTAAGGAGGAGGAAGAAGCAGTGTCCTGAAGCTGAGCGAGATTTCAGCCTCCGTGCTCTCAAAAGACAAAATAACAGAGTTTGATCCAGGCACGGTGCCCATGTCTGTAACCCCAGCACTCGGTAGAGAGGGAGGGGCAGGAGGATTCATACTCGAGGTCAACCAGCCTGAACCCCAGCAAGACCCCCATGCCACAAAGCCCAACAAAACAGAGATCTAATGAAAACACATGAAGATATTAGGCAAGAAAATGTCGTTCAAAACCTCCCATACCTGGGCGGGAGAGAGGGCTCCTTGGATGAAGGTTCCAGTTAACCTAAAGACCCGCGTTCCATCCCCAGAGCCCACGTGTTAGATGGAGAGAGCTGCTGTGAGCTGTCCTCTGTGCTACACCGTGCTGCAAGTGTGTGCAAGCTAGCGCACACAATGTGCACACATGCACGCATGCACGCACGCACACACAAAAATAAATAAGTAAATGTAGGATACAATTTTAGATCTCCCACACCTTGAACTTCTCAGATACACTGTAAGTCCGAAGTTCCTAGAGTGGGGAAGATGAGTGGGCTCAGAAAACTGGAAGTAGACACTCTTTGCTGTCATAAATTATGACATCTAATTGAAGCAATGTTTCAAGGATTAAGCTGCAATTAAATCAAATGGGAGGGAACCTAATGGGAACCTTTGACACCGCGGGAAAGGGGGAAGAAGTCAAAGGAACACCAAGACTGCACATGGGGAAAGATGGCTTCCTTCCAAAGGGCTCGCTGCTTAAGAATTATCAGAGACATCTGTGACAAATATCCCTGATCCTTCTAGAAGCTTTATGATCAGGCCATAGATTTCCCTCACGGAACACCAGAAGCCAAGGCGGAAAAACTGCTGAGCTGACAGAAGCTTAGCAGGCTGGGGACAAATACTAGGGGAGAGAAATGGGTAGCGGTCAGCGGACAGTTCTGGCCTGTCAGGAATGAGTTTTGAGAAACTGATTTCCAGAACAGACAAACTTGGATCTGTTTCCCCCAGGGAAAGGGATTTGGGTCTTAAGGCACTGGAGCTGTTTTCTAGATCTTTCCTTTCCATTCCTTGCTACCACCCAAAGCAGATTAATTTCATGGAGGAGAAATATTTTCATGTCTTCACACATGTGGGATGAGTGAGCGCCTACAATTCCAAGGCCACTTGGGGCATGTTTGGGCTCAACACTGGCTTGGTGCCTGTATAACCTTCTCTCTCTCTCTCTCTCTCTCTCTCTCTCTCTCTCTCTCTCTCTCCCTCAACTCACCCAGTGGTTGAGCTGTGAGTTCAATTACAGATGCTGACACACCATGGGCTTTCCAATTCAGCCCCCCAAAAAAATCCCAAAGTATAAATCCTCGACTTGTGATTGGCCAAGTAGGCTCTA
Source organism: Rattus rattus (assembly GCF_011064425.1). Lineage (NCBI taxonomy): Eukaryota > Metazoa > Chordata > Mammalia > Rodentia > Muridae > Rattus > Rattus rattus. The sequence continues at coordinate 147,917,109 of NC_046158.1, read as the reverse complement.
TACCAAGAACTGGTATCCCACAGGCTAAATAAATAAATAAGTAAATAAATAAATAAAATAAAATAAACACTGGCCCCACAGTTGACGTTCACCACCTAGTGCTAATAGAACATGTGTACGGGTGAGCCTGCATGCCTGCATGTGTGTGCGTGTGCGCTTGTGTGCTCCAATTGTATTAGCATGCGACTGTTCATCCGTTAAGACCGTATTGACTAGGAGTTAGGTTTGTGGTTCAGTTAACAGAGTGCTTGCTTGCCAGGCATGCACCAAGCCCTCGGTTCTGTCCCCAGCACCATATAATCCAACCATGGTGAGACACAGCTCTAGTCGTGGCACTCGGGTGATGGGGACAGGAAGAACAGGACGACACCAAGGTCATCCTGTGCTACCTACTGAGACAGAGGCTACACACAACCCTTGATGATGATAATGAGGATGAGGATGAGGATGAGGATGGGGGGTGGGTGGTGGTGGTGGTGGTGGTGATGATTTTTAGACATTACCTTGATTGACTATTAAACTACTGGACAAAAGACTCCATGGTAGGGAAAAACGAGAAAGTTGCCTGCCTGAGTAAAGAACGGTTTTTCCAGAATACAAACTCTCTAGCCTGCGTACACGTAACTGCCTTCGTTTTTTCGGCCTGTGATCATTCCTCTCCCGGAACTGCATTAGATCTAGAAGAAAACCCCTCAGTGGTTAGAGCTGTAGGATATCAAAACTTCCTCCTGCTGGGCGATCTCGGTTGCTCTCATCCTCAAGGGGCCTCCTGCCATTTCTTAGCGGGAGCCTGGGTGTCCCCACGTGCCCAGAGCTGACCCATCGCCTGGTCTCTTCTCTCTACACCGGCATCGACTGTGTCATCTTCATTCCCAGCCCATAGTCACCCCCCAAGCCTCTCCTGGTCTCCTACAGGCTTTTGTTTCCCGACAGATCTCTTCTCTTCTGTCCTCTCCTTGGAGACTGGTGAAACTGTGTTTCTTTCAGAAGCCATTCTAGAGCCATGTGGGTCAGGACAGGACAGATAGAGGACCATGGGGCTTTGTACGGTCACAGGCTGTGCATCTCCCTTGAGTCTGCCGTTGCTTCAAGGAAACCCCTGTCCCCTAACTAACCCGACCCCACAGGGATGGGCTGGGAGCTGACTCACAGCCCATTCTCCTGACCCACCCCAGCAGCCCACACTCTTGTTCTCCTGAGTCACTTCTTCCTCACCAAATCTGATGCTTTCGCCAGCTCAGGCGGGAGCCTGGCCCTTGACCAAGGACAAAGATTGGCTCAGATAACACTGTGCGTCCCGGATTTGTGGCCTTTGGCTTTCAAAAGCCCAAGGTTTGGATCCTTCGTCCTTCAGTTCCTCCCTCGTTACATTCCATCCAGACACAGAACAGTTAAAAACAACCAGGAGAGGGGGCCATGATGGACACACAATACACCTGCCAAGGTGTCGCCCCAGCACACAGGTCTGAGCACAACGGGTCTGCGGAGCAGAGAGCGGTGAGAAGGAAGGTCTGGCCAGACAAAAATGAGACGGCTCGGGAGAGTGGATGCAGACCGCTCCTCTTGGGCCCGTGCGGCATTTCCCAGGCATCCCCTGGCTCCCTTGGGCATCAACTTCCTGCCTGGATTTCCATCCTTCGACTCTTCAGGGACACGAGCTGTAGAGTGGCAGAGATTAGTAGTCACCCTCTGTGACTCCAGTCTCAGAGAGAGAAGCTGCCGTGAGGGAGAGTGGAGCACCTGGCCTCTGTGTGGGGAGGACCGTGAGCTTAGATGTACCCCTGCTTCTCTGGGCCTCCTTGTCTCCCTCTGCACAGCGGGCTGCCTGTCCCTTCCTTATACGCTGAGAGAAAGGCTACGAGGAGGTATCGAGCATCATTTTGATTAGCAGCAAGTAGTCAGGATAAACACAGCCCCACCCCTGAAACACACTGCAGAAGTTCTGTGGGAATAATTAAATCTGGGCCTTTTGTTTTTATGACGGTTTGACTAATACTTTAAAAAAAAAAACCCACAACTCAGTGTCCAACTGCCCCTCGGTCTCCCATTTCTTTGGTCTGACTAATCTCTTAGATTCTGGAAATGTGCCATGGTTAGCAAGGAGCTTAATATAAGTTCAGGACAAAACCAGATCTGATGTCTGCCACTTGAAGTGTTCCCAGAGCACTTCTCTGGGTGACATGTGACCTCCACCCTGGGCCCTGCCTTGTACGCTTTTGCTGTTTTGAAAGCTTAGTAACATAAGAACTGCACCCCGTAGACCTCCAGAGGGGGAAAGAGTCGATGGCCTTAGCCAGGGGGAGGTGTAAGAGCTAACCTGATACCCCGAGGAGCTGTGAGAGGCGAGCGTTTCCTCCAGAAACACAGGAAAATTTATGTGAGGAATACGCAGTTAGAAGAGCCAGGGGCTGGCTCCTGCTTACAGACAAATAGCAGGAAGGGACAGCAGGGAGAGAAAGGAAGACATTCATTACAGGAGGAGAGAGAACTGGGCGGGGGGCGGGGCAGGGGGGTGACTCTGGGAAGAGAGAGGAGATCAAATGTGAAGTTTCAAAGTTGCTCCGGGAATCCTGACTTGCTGACACATCTATTTAAATTAGACTGGGAGTTTAATACAACACCTTCAATAATTTTGTTGAAGGGAGAGCCGCGGTGCGGCATGCATTTTCTTTCGAGCTAGCATCTCCTTTGTGAACAGTATTTCTGAATGATGCCCCAGAGGACATGTCGGTTGCCCCTCGGACATACTAGATCCAGTTCTTACTAATTGCCGGCTGTGTGACTTCAGGGAGGAGCCTTGGCTTCTCTGGGCCCTCACTCAATTGTATAAAAGCATGGCCAACGCCTGTTTCGGTCAGTTTTAAGTGAAAATACTCCCGGAGCAGACTCAAGATACGGTGAGCCCTGTGGTACCCGCGTTAATAGCATCTCCCCGTCATTTAATCTTTTTAGACATAAGCGGAGAATACAGCCAAACCTGCAATTAAATGATGGGCCATTTTCTCATTTGTGGAAATAAAAGGCTCAGCCAGATCTAGACACACAAGGAGCATATTCCCTGAGTAAGAAAATGGAGACCGGAAACAGAGCAGATAAGCCTTTCTTGAAAGGGATTTTTATCGCTTTGGAATGTCACATCATTAGCGTTTGATATTTCATGGCTTCTCAGAAGTGGAAAATAAAGGAGAACCCCGAAGTCAGCATCTCACAGACACTAAGTGGGGGGGGGGCCTGTTTACAGTGGTGGTGTGTCTGTCCCTCAGACCCCAGCAGGTTCTCCTGGGTGCAGGGGGGTCAGGGGAAGGTGGGTGGCCCACACTCACACTGGGCAGTTCCGGAGCTCAGACACACTCTCCCTCAGCGGGTGGGAGGGGCCTCCTCACTGCTCTGGAGAATACACAGATGCCGGTTGTAACGCTTTATTATTATTATTATTATTATTATTATTATCATTATTATTATTATTATTATTATTATTATTATTATTATTGACTATGGAGGACAACTTTGTGAAATTGGTTCTCTCTTTGCAACTTTCTGTGGATCCAGGGACCGAACTTAGATTTCTAGGCTCGCATGCACCCGTGCCTTTACCAGCCCAGCCCCCTTGACAACCCCTTGTTCATATTTCACCTGATACATAAAACGTGTATATAGTTGTGGGTACCGGGTGACATTATGAGGTGCATATACAACATGTGATGAGCAAACCAAGGTGTAATGAGCACTTCCAACAGAGACATTCCTCAGTCCCCGGTGAGACCGCAAGTTGAAACCCAAGGTTCTGGAACACAGTTCTGCTCTGTTAGGTAATGCGGTCCATTCCTTGACGCTATGTCACTCCGCCCGTACTGGGCTTGGTAGAGAGAAACAGGCAGAACAAGGCCCTGAATGAGAGCTTGGAGAGCCTCAGAATCACAAAGCAAGCCCCTGGGGACGGCTAGAACTGACTGTTGCAAGCAGGACTCTGGGCCAAGGAGGAAAGGAAAGCGGGGGACCGGAAAACACAAAGGATACTGTGCCTCCTCCTCCCAGGCAAGGACCCAGCTCCATCCTTCAGGGGGCGTTTTGACCCGCGGGGCCAAGCGGCCTCACAGCGAGCCTGCCTCCTACGCTAAGGTCCGGACCCCAAGCCCTTATGCAAAGGGAGCCCTCTGCAAGCATCTTAATGTGGCCTGGCCATTTCCGCCACAATGATGAGGCTGTATTTATGTAACGAGCTCCGCTCCCATATTTTAGACGTCCTGTTTAGAAGCACACAGAGAGGGGGCAAGCGAGAGAGTAAATATGGAAATCAATGGGGGTTAAAAAATTCCTGGCTCTTGCAACCAGCTTCCTGGGGGAATTTTCCTGTGTGTTCTTTCTGCTTCTACTCAGCGGAATGACTGCTAGTCATTAAGGAAATCTGTGAGGAGCTCACAGTACAGGAACTGTACACCGGGGCTCCCGTCCCCATTTGCATATCCCGGTTTTTGATTGGCAGCTGTACATGAAATGCCATATCAGTTGAAAGTATGTTGTGAGCTGGCACTAATGATCCCATGGCTCCAGGGAAGCCTGCCATATTGTAATTTGGCTATCAGGCATGAAAGAAATAATTCTAAGTGCCACGGATGCAAGCCTGAATAAATGTTTCACCGCTGCAGGTTGCCAAGGGTGACACTTCCGATTTAGTATAAACGAATGCCCCGTTGCCTTTGGGATACCCGGAGTTTGCATTGTATCCGAACTGTGTATATAAAACGTTAGTCTAAGAAAATGGCTTCGTTGTGAGATGGGAAACAGAGACCTGCTCCCAGAAGGCGGGGGAATGTTTACGAGAAATCGGGGGATGGAAGGATTTCGCTACCTTCTGTAATGACAGGCAAACAGCGTTGGCTTTTCCTGTGACGGAGAATAATGGTTATGTTAACTCTGCCTCGCCTTTTTTTTTTTTTTTAATGAAATGCTCTTTGTAAAGAAAATCACATCTGTTTCCTTTTATATATGAA